>NC_051156.1:114157799-114367799 GCF_013339745.2 Dermacentor silvarum | reverse complement strand
CACTGCCTTCCCGCTTTCTTGCTTTCGCGTGAGTGGCCACGTGAGCCAATTCGCGTGAGCCAATTGAGTGGCCAGTTCCTTTTGCGCCCGGTTGCAAGATAAGAATTTGGTGCCGCAGCAGAGCGTCCCCCGCCTCCCTCCCTCCCATACCCCCACGGTCTCTCGCGCGACGAAGGTCGCGTTTGCTTTCCGCCTTGCGTTTGCTCTCCGTGATAGCGCGCGTCCCCCGCGCGCTTTCACTCGCGCATACGGCGCGCGGCGACGATTTTATCGCCCTTGGACTTTATACGGAACCTCACGGCGACGACGACGGGAGAAATCCGGTTGAAGTGTCCATATAATTGCTATCGCAATAAAAAGTTCGGCAGCATCCCACACTCCTGCAACACGTGAAGGCGAAAGCCTCGCGCATACTTGGTATTGCGCCGTCTCGCATCGTCGCGTTGCTGCATTCGCAGTTCGGCTTCGGCTAGTGTCCGACGCTTAGCTGCGGCTTCGCGCGCTCGAATAACGGGGTTAGACTCGCGCCAACGACGTTTCTCTTCGACTTTACGTTGCATCCTCTCCGCAAAGGAAAGCAGCACTCGCGGTCGAACGCTTTGCTCCCATCGCTTCGCACGTCGCACCTCGTTTCTCCCTCGGCGAGCATCCTCGGCGGCAGCATACTTACGGGGCCTACCGCGCAATCGGCTAGGTTCCGGACGAGCGTCCTCCGCATCGCCGTCTCGCTTCGCAATCGACTGTCGCCACAACCGCGGCCGCAGGATGTCAGCGACGTAACACCTGTTTTACTGTAGGTGCGTCGCTCGTTCGCCTCTCCACCCACCCCTTGCTCGGGGAAGGTCACGCGTTTTTTTTTTTTTTTTGTACCACTCGATTAGCCACTTAAGCCACTTAAGCAAGCCTTTCGCCTTAATAATAGGGCTGTTAGAAATGGCGTTACTGTGTTTATTCTGTGCGCTGCTTCAATTGTGATCACTGTTTTGAGCAAAATTATCAAGTCAAACGAGTAGCCGTCGCCAACTAGCGGCACAGATATTTCCGTGAATACGCTTGGCAGCACATACTTGACTTCTTTCGCAAAAAAAAAACAGTGTTAAAAAAGAATTGATGCCTTGATATTGCGATGGTATTTTCGGTTTTAGCCTATATATGCGCGAAGGCAGTGGTTATTTGATGCCGCCCCCCAGTATTTGCATTCCATAATGTGATGTTTTTAGTTTCGAGGCGACGCGTAGGGACATGCACATGCGGATGTGCTATGTGCATGTGGTCCAGCTAATCAAAAGCAGGCCGTCATGACAGCGACAGCGTTGCTTCGTTCTACTGTTCATCTAGCGTCCTGAATAGCACTTACCATACTCGTTCTTGTTAAAAAATTTCAATATTAGACGTCGACGCTGGAAGTAGCTCTGCCTATATGTTTACGTGGAGTGATTCATCTGTAGAATAGGGGGCGTAACGAGTTAATTAAAAAATTCTTATGGCATTGTACTCGCTCCTCATTTGCATCTTGTTGCCTCCCCCCGCCCACGTCTGTGTTTTTCAGTAAGCTTTCATTTAGCTCTACCTGTAACTAAGAGAAGCTGCATTTCTTGTGAAATTAAATTGCTTCACACTACGTAATTGTGTTGGTCTGTGCTATCTGTGGTTCCGAGTATGTAAGCTGCCCGTGGCCGTTCCGAAGATACATTTAGGGGTTGTCATAATGAAGACGATGAATAGGCAGAGGGGAGAAACAATAAACGCCGTTCTGCTTCTTAGATTAGACATAAATGTTGAAAATTCTTTGGGGGCCTCGACCCTTTAGCACAGCGGCAGGAACGTGGGCGATGCCATCCAGTATTTTATTGCAGGGTCAGAAAGATTTAGACCATAATATGAGAACTTAACGTTTCGTTATATTTCCATAAAATCGATTACTCTGCTGTATTTTTGTATTCACGTATCCCTTCATTCTATTCAAATCATAATCTTGAATCTATCTGTTAATTCTCATATATCTATTCAGAAATTTTATTTACAATATTTTATAATTATTTCTTCCTTGTTGTTGTGCTGAACTACCCGGTTCCTGGCCAATCCGCCAGAGGGGGTATGTGCCGCTAACATCTAAGCTCTACATTCATATTTATAAACACGATATGGCAGACGCTGTAGCCTTGCCCTATTGTGTGTTATCGCGTAAGTATTATGATCGCTATTTCAAATATAAATTTTGCTGTCATGAACTTTGCAGGTGAACGAGGTGCATGTGTTAAATGATCTGTGCCTCAATATATCTCGCGTTTCAACATCGATCCTCTTCGAATATTCGGAGAAAGGGACTCGAATGAAAGTGATACCTCTCTCAGAAAGAGCTTTATAGCATTTGCTGGCATCCAAATTTCCGAGATAATCAGGATCATGGTCATCATTAAATTTTTTTCTCTGGTTAACTTGTTAAATGGTGCTTTCGGGGACATGTCCAAATTCTCAAATTGAAGGGAATCGGTACTCAATGAATAACCATTCGGTACACATTGTGCGCCTAGCAGCTCTTCCGAGAAAATGTGATTCAAACCCGGATCGCGCAGTTAACACTTTTCTGTTAACACTTTTTGGTACTTCTCTTTTCTGTGACTTTATGTACAGATTTATAGCTTAGATTTTGTAAACTTGTGCAAGTAACTACAGTTTATTGGTATATATTTGGCCGGCGTTTTCTCTGTATGATGCAAGTCTTTTTACTGCCTAAACGACCCGTCTAAATATGCATTTGAACTCTTTTACTAGGACTGTTTATTTACAATGTTATTTTTACTTTGCTCATTATTACTCAATAAAGTACGGCAAAGTATGGATCAAGCCTTATTTCCTTTCTATGCTAAAGAATTATATTTTGTTCTCGTGGCGGGACGAATGTGATAAGATATTTGTTTTAAAATATTCTACCTATTGTCGTTCATGCCGTTTCTGAACACTGACCAATGTTCGTGTGGTGGATGCCTTCTCAATAAACATACATCAGCCTTGATCATTCGCAGTATATCAAAACCAAGCTACGGCAAAACGAATGATTCAGTGGACCACTAAATACGTAAATAAATCATTAAATAAAGGGAGACTGGTGGCCTGATTTCTGCGTTGCTTCGTGGGAGTGCAAAGAGGCTCCACTATTCTTTATCTCGGGTTTCGATCCCTAGAGACGCTAACTTTCCGGTTTGTCCGGACGCTTCGCGGGAGAGGAAGTGGACACGAACGTGAAATATAAAGGAAAGGTACTCGCTTATCTAACACGTGGCTCTGTGAAAGAAAAAAAAAACAACCCTTCAGAATCGCGTGTCAGTTTGGCGCACGAGGCAGACGGAAATGTTGAGGCAGAAATACAGACTTGCAAAACGCAATGAGCTGAGGAAGAATACAAAATGAAAGCAAAGAAAGTATAAAGGAAGACAAATCCACGAATGTCAGTGGCATATAACTGAGAGAAAAAACGCCGTAGCAGAAGCAGATTTTGCACTGCGGACTTTCTACCCACAAGACCAGTTTTACTGCAGATCGTTTCTCGCTTGGCGCCTGACGCGACCTTATGGCATTGACCTGCAAAGCCCCTCTGTCGGCGTCTTCTTTCACTGGCTCGCTCAGCTAGGCGGTTGCTTACAGCGGTGACAGAAAGACGGATGGCTGCAGACATGCGAGAAGGTTCTCAGAAATGCGGGCCTGTCCCGAGATATCGGTTCATTGAAATACACGCGCTTCCTTTTTCCGCCAGCACGTGTACTCGGCAGACGTCGGACAGTGTATGAGATTATATGAGAGAGCACAGTAGTCTGTGTGCGCTTGAGCACGTTACCGGCACAAGAGGATATTCTAAATCCTGTGCCGCGCAGCGTTTTCATCGAAGCCCATCTAGGTAAGTTCTACAGAAACAGTTTTCTTGTTTAGCGTAATATTCTTGTTGAAGTTGCAATTGCGAAGCGCAAGAAAACTGAACACACGGACGCTTAAGAAGCCAACCCTCAAAGCGCGAGCTTCAAATTCAGCAAGTGTTTACGTCAGAGGCATAGGTGTCACATATTTGCACCTACTTATTTCGTTAAAAGCAGAGGCAAGCTTCCAACACCAAGTAAAGCAGACAAACCTGGATAAATTTATTTAGATCAGGTGTCGTCATTAATCAGACACCAAGTAAAGCAGACAAGCTTGGATAAATTTATTTAGATCAGGTGTCTTCATTAATTAGTACGAAATTGAATATGTGCGCAAAGAGAACTCTGTTATGAGTAGGACAATAGATCCATTGTTTGCATTTTCCTCCTTCTATCACATGCCCAGTGTGCAGAAAAACTTAAGTGTAAGCAGGAAAAATAAAGCTTACAATGACACGCATCCCACTCGCACTCGCGTTAAATCACTGTGCTTTCTTAAATGCGCTACAAATTCCTTGAAATCCGTTGCACAGAACCCATCACCAGCTGTGTCCACTGAAATGTTATCTCAGTGAATACGGAATACACGCATGCGCAAATACATTTACGCAGATGACGAGCCTATATATTGTGACGGAGGGAAGAAGCAAGACGGGAAAATTTATATACACAATATTTACACGATTGACAATGATTGACACAACCAGTCAGTCAATGAAGCGTCTTCTTCAGCCCTCAAGCTCGTGCTCCTCTTCCTCGGTATTGTGCAGAGCAGTGTAACAATATTACAGGTTCATAGCGTTCTGAGGATCAGGTTTGCTTCATTCAAGCACAAAATAAAAGAATTGACATGGATTTCAAAGGTCGTACTGTTATTTCTTCAACGTATTTTCTTTCTGCTAGCCAGGCGCGTTATAGAAGTTCGGGTAACTGTTAGTATACGTTTTATGTAAAGCACGAAACTGAGAAGGCTCAGCAGAACAGAACTGATGTGGCAAAGCTAAGAAGCGCGTAGAAACGATTTAAATTAAAGCGAGAGCGCTCTCTCTGCACGTCAGTATACTAGATATAGCTCTCCACAATTTAAACACGCTTGAGAGCACTAAAGCTAGCCAGAGATTATTCTCAAAGACGGTGCCCGTTCCTTGTGAGGGCTAAAAAGAAGGGGTGGGTGGCGCCAAATTTTTGACAAATAAATCACAAGCTTAAATCGTCTGCGTGGCTCCTACCGGTTTCGTTGGCTGCGTAGGGAGAGAGAGATATATAAATGAGATGCGAAAGGCAGGCTGGTTAGCTGAAAGACAAACATGCAGTTTGGTACCCTGCAATAGAGAAGGAGTTAGAAGAGGCAAAGATGAAAAGTAAAACCGCACGCACAGTGGTTACACTATATAGAAGACACTAGCACATAACAGTGGCGAAACACAGAAAATGCGTCAGCTGATAGCCCACCTAAATTTCACAGACAGATGATCACTGAAAGAATGTTTAGCTATCAGATAAATCAGTCATGATTAATAGCTATCTTCGTACGTATTGGTATTAGTTCTAATTTATGGAGGTGATGTCTCGGTGCTTTTTCAAACAACGCCTGTCCACATAAATTCTTTAGACGACAGTAAAAATGCGAACAACTTTCTTTTGCTCATCCGCCCCTTTTTTGTTGAAGGGAATTGAAAGTGCGCTACCTATGCCTAATAGTAGTAGTAATTGGAGCACAGAAGCTACGACATGCTTGAAAAATGTATTTCATGACCTCTAAAGACAACGAAAATGAAACAAATAGAAATATCACATTATTTGTACGAGGGCAGGGGACGTTTATTTTGTCGCGAAGGCGAGCTCGAGATCGGTCAGCAAAGCTGTTCATGTTGACATGTTCAGCTGCTAGTCGCAAGGTGTTCGCGACAGAAGGGTTTTCGTAGGTACAAAAAGAACGGACAATGTCGATTGTCTGCTGGGGAGAATATGCATAGAGCAGAGAGAAAGGGCTATAACGGGTGGTCTCGTGTTTGGCAGTGTTGAAAGCATAAGTGTTAAAAAGATCGGAAGAAGCCACCTCAGGACGAATGTCCACAGAAATGAATTTCATATTTAATCAATATAGCAACACAACGTATTGGCACCGTCGAAGAGAGTTATGCATGAAGCATATAAGCAGCGAGAATCCTCTGTCGAGCTTCCCAAAGAGCACTCGGCGCCATCTATTGCCGCTACCGCGAAGCCTGCGCGTGGCGTCCGAAATGCATGGCGCGCCGCTGCATGCGATCGCTTAGAAACTCGCCATGCGGCAGCCGGGATCCTTTCTCGAGCTTCATCCTGGACATGCAGTGCCATGTAGTGGTGCTGCCGTCAAGCCCGCGTGTGGCCTGCTAAAAGAGAAGCGTAGCGCACCAGTGCCTGCGAACGCTGAGAATTTGTGCTCTCGCTCGCCGCGCACTCAGTGGCATATATATACTCAGTGACCCAAGTTGGCGAGACGTTCATTTAAGAGAGGCGCATGCCCAGTGCATTGGCGCAGTTCGCTAAAGCGTTGGTGTGAAAGGCGTTCATTGAAAAGCGGCACATACCCGGTGCATTTGTTGCGCAGCCTGCTAATGGTACAGTTGCTGTAATTAAGGAACCTTTCTGACGTTGGTTTTTTTTTTTCGCTCAGCATCGGAGAAATTTAACGGATCTTTTTCGTCATTGTAGAGCGCCACATTTCCAGTCGCACATAATTAGTTACCCAAGTTGGCATCAAATAGGTTCATGCAAGACCAACCCAGACCGAGTGGCACATACGCTGTACTCTAAGTCGGCGTCAAAGAGTTTCTTCGAAGACTGGTATTCGCAATGACTCATGTCGGCGTGAAAGAGGTTCGTTGAAGAGCGGCACGTATACACGTCCTATACACAGTGACTCAAGTTGGTCCAACGGCTAGTTTCGAACCGGCTTTCCTAAGCATAGCAGCCCGATGCTGTACACATCTGACGATGGACTTTCCAGTGGCCACTGAATCGAATTAGCGGGAAAAATGTTTCACGTGGGCCGGGCGTACGTACATACATACATACATACGTGCACACACACACACACACATACATACATACATAACATACATACATACATACATACATACATACATACATACATACCACACTACACACTACATACATACATACATACATACATACATACATACATACATACATACATACATACATACATACATACATACATACATACATACATACATACATACATACATACATAATACATACATACATACATACATACATACATACATACATTTATAAACACATACATACCGCCAAATAAGGAAAGTTTCCATAGAATGCTAATAGTTACAAAATGGAGAAAGTCCTCCCAGTTCTTGTGGTCAGATGAAACGTACATAGATAGCATATCGAAAAATTGTCTGGATGGTGTGCTCATAAAGCCATTCAATTGCGCGGGACATGGCGTTGAGTGCCAAAAGTGGGACTCACACAAATGAAGCATCTCTTTCATTACACCCGCTGTGAATTGGCATCCGCAGAGGCGGATAATCAGGTAGCCGTTGCTGGAGGATCACAAATGTTTGCTTGGACAGTGAGACGTTGGTTGCAGTCGCGGAGGGTATGGCCGCAGCCTCACACTAGTGCGTGAGGTAATTATTGTACGATTGACCTTGGATGACTTGGGCAAAAAGGCCCAGGAGGTCAATGTATGAGAAGGCGTGCTTGGAGGCGGCACGGGCTGCAGGAGACCAGGTGGTGTAGTTGATTGACGTTTGTGACGATTAATTTACCATAAAACTGGCCACACATAACTGAGCAGACTGTAAGATTTCGAGCCAATAAAATTGTTCTTGAGTACGATAAAGCGGCCACGCACAGCACAGAGGTAGGATCCCCCGCAGGGGCGTCTGCGTAAGCAGGCGTTTGGTGTGTTGCGACACCACGGACCCGAACACACGGGGGAAGGACCCTCCCGCGCTTAACCGTGCGTTGCTTAGCCGTGTCCGGGGAAAAGGGGATCCTGGGGGTTGAGATAATGCTGAGTGCTTGGACCTTTATGGGCCCTCGGCGGAGGCAACACACCCCTTTGGCCTTGGCTTCACGTAGACGCCCCCCCCCCCCCCCCCGGGGGCTGACCCACCCGGGGGAAATCGGTGGTTGCCTTTTCCTGTGTCTCTCTCTCTCTAACCTTCGTCATTCTCTCTCACTTTCCATCTCTCCTGTCTTCTCCTTGCTTCGTTTTACTTCCAGTTTTCCAGGCAGCAAAGGTTAACCTGGTGTAATCTATTCAACATTGGGTCTATTATATTAGGTTATAGTGGCTATGTACAGCTGGCGTCTGCGTCTCCTTTGGGTCTCGTAGCGTTCCCTTGTTGGGCTGGGTGGTGGGTGGGTGGCATAGCCTCTGAAATTAACTAATTATCTATGGATGCATTGTCCTTCCCTCGTCTGCCTGATCGCCCTCTTAGAAAATGAGGGCGCACCGAAGAAACGCTGAACTTTTTTGGCCAACGCAAAGACACCTTCCCACGATTTCACGTGATTCATAGTGAAAACCCTGAAAAGACCACAAGAATGATTTCTCCCTTTACTGCTGCCAAATGTATAAATGATGCACTAGGTCGCGGCTACAAGGTAACAAAAATGGCCAGCGGAGACCTCCTCCTTGAGGTTCGCGAGCAGCACCAGCACGGAAAATTCTGCAATCTCGTAACACTCGGTAATGTAAATATCACGGTGACTCCGCACCGATCAATGAACACATGCAAAGGAGTAGTGTCTGACGGAGACCTCCTGAACTTGAAAGAAGAAGAGCACCTCGAGGGCTGGAAGGAACAAAGCGGGACACAAGTACAGCGAATGAAGATTAAACGAGACAACATTAAAATTCCCACGAAGCATCTAATCCTTACCTTTGGCTCCAGTACTCTCCTAGATACCCTTGAAACAGGATACACGAAAATCCGAGTAAGACCGTACATTCCGAATCTGAGCAGATGTTTCAAATGCCAAAGATTCGTCCATGGCTCTCAAAACTTCCGAAGCCCACTGACATGCGCAAAATGTGCCGATCATGAGCATACATCTGACAACTGTACTGGCGCCCTGCACTGTCCAAATTGCGATGGTGACCATGCAGCATATTCTCGATCCTGTCCTACGTGGAAAAAAGAAAAAGACATCATCACACTCAAAGTAAAAGAAAACATATGTTTCCAAGAAGCACGAGAGCGTGTTTCTTTTCTTTATATCGCAGGGTATGCTGGTGCGGTGCGTAAGGGGGCAACGCCGCAGCAGACTCCGGCATCGGCACGGCACACAAAGAGTGTGACCGCGGCTGTGCCACCAGCCCCCCAGGCGACAGCAGCCAGCGCTGCTGCGCCGTCTCTGAAGGAGGGCCTATCGACCTCCTGTGTTCGTGGCCTCCAAGGCCCTGCTTTTCGAGGCAAGGCCCACCCCGAAAACACCCCGCTCGATTGAGCGGAAGTCCAGTGGTTCCCTGGAGTCGATGGACACAACCCCAAGCCAGGCGGCGCATCCAGCGCCTCTGGAGCGACGCGATTCTCGCGACCGCTCCAAGAAAGACAAACCCCGGATTACGGGGCCTGGAAAGGCTCCGTAAGCCAACTAGACTCGTCTCTTGACACACAGCCCAAGAACACAAACAATATGGATACACAAATATTACACTGGAATGTGAGAGGCCTAATGCACAACCTCGATTACATTAAAAAACTTTTACACAAATACAGTCCAAAGGTGCTGTGTGTTCAGGAGACACATCTTAAACCTACACAAACAAACTTTCTCCAGCAATACGCTATTTTCCGGAAAGACCGGGACGATGCTGCTACATCGTCAGGTGGTGTAGCTATAATTGCCGACAGAGCAGTTGCTATCGAAGCAGTGCTGTTCAATAAACTAGTCACCATCGCGTCTATATACATCCCCCCCCCCAAGTTATCACCTCTCTAGTACAACATTTCAAAGTTTTATTGATGAACTCCATCACCCTTACATAGTCGTTGGTGATCTAAACACACATAGTACACTGTGGGGTGACTCTCGCTGTGATGCGAGAGGACGACTAATAGAAAACTTCCTATTCTCTTCAAGTGCCTGCTTGCTTAACAAAAAAGAACCAACATTCTACAGCCATACACACAAAACATTTTCTTCCATAGACATAAGCATAGCGTCCAGTACAATTGTGCGATATTTGAAGTGGGATTGATTAATAACCCTTATGGAAGTGATCACTTCCCCATCGTACTAAACCTTACAAAACAAGCTCAGTGCTCTACACATGTTCCTAGATGGAAAGTCGATTCAGCTGACTGGACGCGGTTTCACGAAGTAACACATTTGCCCTGGGACGATGTCCATGCACTTGGCATTGACGATGCAGTAGCATACTTTACAGGAGTGTGCTGGTCTGGGCTGGCTGGTACAAAAGCAAAAGAAGGCCTGGAATCTCCGTAACTCCCCAACCGCAGAAAACCTAATTAACTTCAAGGCGATTAAGTCGCAAGGTAGAAGAATACGCCGCCGTGATAAACGGGAAAGTTGGCAAAAATACATAAGCAATATCAATTCTTATACAAACGAACGCAAAGCCTGCGAACAGGGTAAACAAAATAAAATGCCGCGAAACCCATCCTCTACCTTTAGTAAACACACAAGGAGACACTCTTGAGGCCCAGGCTGATGTCTAGGAGCACATTTCCAGCATATTTCCAGTACATCCCATTACACAGACACATTTCTAAAATACCAGCGACAAGCAGAGCGACAGCCTCTGAGCCGGAAAGACACAGCCAATGCAGCATACAGTCGTCCATTTACCATGGCGGAGTTTCAGGATTCACTGAATTGTTGTAACGATTCTGCTAATACTATATGAAATGATAAAACACACCATGAAACCCACAAAACACTACTGTCAATCTTTAACACCATGTTCTCTGCCGGCTGCATTCCGACTGCATGGAAAGAAGCAATCGTAATTCCTATTCTCAAAGATGGCCAGGAACCTTCTTCGGGCACTATCTATAGGCCTATAGCTCTGACAAGTTGTATATGCAAACTCTTCGAGAAAATGATTAACCGACGCCTCATCCATTTTCTTGAAAGCAACAAAATACTCGATCCCTTACAGCGCGGTGTCAGAGAAGGTATTTCCACAACAGACCACCTTGTTCGCATTGAATCTTATATTAGAGATGCTTTTATACATAAGCAGTTTTGCCTCTCACTATTTCTGGACCTAGAAAAGGCTTACGATACGACATGGCACTACGGTTTCTCCGAGATCTTTCGGCGATGGGTGTCCGTGGCAACATGCTAAACACAATTGAAAGTTATCTGTCTAATCGCACATTCCGCGTAAGAGTGGGTAACGCTATATCTAGGCCCTTCACCCAAGAGACCGGTGTGCCACAAGGGGGCGTGCTTAGTTGCACGCTATTTATTGTAAAAATGAACGGCCTGCATGCAGCCATCCCACGCGCTATGTTTTATTCCGTTTACGTCGACGATGTTCAAATAGCCTTCAAGTCATGCAATGTGGCCATCTGCGAACGACAAGTGCAGCTTGGAATAAACAAATTGTCCAAATGGGCAGATGAAAATGGTTTTAACGTTAACTCCCAGAAGAGCACTTGCGTACTCTTTACAAACAAGAGAGGCCTAATGTCAGTCCCAAGTACACAAATCAAAGGAGATGCGCTCTCTGTCAGCAGCGATCATAAGTTTCTAGGAGTCATTTTAGATTCCAAGCTGACATTTATTCGTCACATTAAGTATCTGAGGGCAAAATGCCTCAAGACAATGAACCTTTTAAAGGTTCTGTCGCGAATGACTTGGGGCAGTGATCGAAAGTGTCTGCTTAACTTGTAGAATAGTCTTGTCCGCTCACGCCTTGATTACAGAGCCATAATTTTTCATTCCGCAACTCCAAGTGCATTGAAAATACTAGACCCCGTTCACCATCTGGGTATCCGCCTCACGACCGGTGCTTTCCGAACAAGTCCGATCCAGAGCCTTTATGTAGAATCGAATCAGTGGTCACTCCATATGCAGCGGACCTACAGCAGTTTTACATATTTCCAGAAAGTACAAGCGAACATTGAACGTCCTTCTTATTCAACAATAAACGATGTGACCGTTGCCACACTCTTCCATAACCGACCTGCAGCAAGAAAGCCGTTCTCATTGCGTGTGAGGGACCTCAGTGACGAAATGGGTATTCCACTTCTTGAACAATATCCTATGGCTCTTGCAAAACTGTTACCGCCATGGTAGTGGCAGCTCATAGATTGTGATACATCGTTCGTAGAGGTCAGTAAGCACGCACCAGAGGCAAAAATCAAAATGCATTTCCTTGAACTCCAGGCCAAGTACTCATGCACCGAGTTTTACACAGACGCTTCTAAATCCCGTGACGGGGTATCTTATGCAGCTGTAGGTCCATCCTTCTCGGAATCTGGTGTACTGCATTCGGAAACGAGTATCTTTACGGCTAAGGCTCATGCACTATTGTCGGCTGTGAAGAATATAAGGAAATCAAAACTTCAAAACGCAATTATATTTACATACACCTTAAGTGTTGTAAAAGCCCTAATGTCACTCTGCAAACACAAAAATCCTATACTCGGTGAGCTGTATTCCGTTCTGTGTACAGCGTATATATCTAACCAGCATGTCATTATATGCTGGGTGCCTGGCCATAGAGGCATCGAGGGCAATGTGCTAGCAGACCAAATGGCCACAACAATTACATCGCAAGCTACCCCTACTGCTGCTGTTCCTGCCACAGACCTGAAGCCTTTCTTACGAAAGAAACTGCGAAGCCACTGGCACCGCTTGTGGGACGCAGAAACAAATAACAAGCTTCATGTGATTAAGCCACAAATAGGTTTCTGGCCCTCCATAACGAAAATGCGACGAATTGATGTCTTCTTCTGCCGACTGCGTATAGGGCACACATTTGGTACCCATAATTACCTACTCACTGGCAACGAACCTCCACTATGTGGAAGATGTGGTGAAATGCTCACCGTCCTCCACGTACTTGTTGAGTGTAAGAAAGCAGAAACCGAACGGAAAAAGCACTTTGCATAAGCCTTTGGTTGCCATATCCCACTACATCCAACATTCCTTCTGGGCTCAGAACCATTCTTTAATGTGAAAGCTGTTCTCAACTACCTAAATGATGTAATGCTACATGTTATTAGCCCAGCAATGTCGTAGCGCACCCTCTCACCAGATGGTGCTCCTGCGATAGAAGTTTTTGTAAAGCACACGCCTCCGTACCCTTGCGTTTAAGGGCCTCGTGAGGCGGTCGCGCTAGTTCCGTGCTCGTAAATTTTATTATGATGGCACTATAACATATGTTTTATAGTCACAGCACACCTCACTGTCATGTTCATTATTTTAATACCTATCTGTTTTAGGCACTTTTACAGCGACTGATTTTTAGGCCCTTTTACAGCCATGTAACATCTACCTATTGCAATCCTTCTGCCCATTGCATTGACATGTCATCGTCACACATCACCACTTGCATGGCGCTCTTTGGCCATATCTGGCCCTTGCGCCACTAAACACAACACATCATCATCATGATCAGAGGTAGGATCGTCATGCATTCACACAGAATAACTGGAAGAAGGCTCTCCGGCACCACTAGTAGAAAATTTGCACAAATGCTGGAATGGTTCTTTTTATGCGAGAGTTTGTATCGTACACAAAAATGGCTTGCTGTCATAGAATCGGACACAATGGTAAAGAGTGGTGTCAAATTGGCGTTTTTGTGCTGCTTGGCCTTGAAAACATTGATATCTGAAAAATTTGTTGAGACAGATACCGCAGGTGACCAATATGTTGCGCCTCACAGTTCATTGTGCTGAGCGGCATACGCGAGAGACAGTCTGTGTTTGCGTGTCGTCGGCAACTCCTATAAAAAACGGTAAAGCTGTATTCTTGTGGCTACCTTGTGCCCAGGGCACAAGGTAGCCGCGCGGGTAATGAAGGGTGACAAGCCAAGGCAGAGTGTGGCAGTCGGTGCCAACATTGAAGTGACTCCCATACTGGTGTGGACGAAGCCGCTGAACTGCGGATTCTCGCGTGGCATTCTTGTTCCGAGACTATGTATTTCTGCTACGGCCTGCTTACTGAGGGACTTTCATAGTCAATAACGTGTTCGCGGTCAGCGTGGCGTTGCACCAGGATGACACCGATGCCGATGCCACTACATCTGTGTGAGGTTCTGTCAGCGCTGAATGATGAGAGCACCGTAGAACAGGTCGTGACGTCAGCAGGTACTTCAGTTGACGGAAAGAACGGTATCACTCGGGAGTCCACGCAAACGGAGTGTCCCAACACAAGTCAGAGGACCCAAACGTCAGAAAATTTAGGAATAAAGCGGTGGTCTAGGAAACTAAATAACTCCTTCACAGAGCGATGTGCACTGCATGGATTAACGGCTGCGATTTTTCTGGACGGATGTCACCCTTGTTCACGAGATCGCTTAGCGTAAGTGTTTGGCAGTTACCGAAATGGCATTTCTTCGAGTTTAGTACTAGAGAGGCGTTCTTGATGCAGGTACATACCTTATCCAGACGCTGGCCGCACTCACTGAAAGTACGGAAAGTACGGAATATAAGTAAGCTCAAATGAAAATGAAATGAAAATGAAAAGGTAGCCCATACAGTTGATGCTCCAGTTGAAGCCACGCAGAATAGTTTCCACAAATCTCTCAATAGCCCCGGGAGAATTTCCCGCTCCAAATGCAGAACATTATACTGAAAGAGCCCGTCTCGGGTTACATAGGCAGTCTTTTCTTTGTCTTCAGGGTGCATCGAACTTTTCAAATAGCCGGAGTGTTGGTCTACTGAAGAAAGGTAAGAGGTCAAATGAAGGCACTCTATGACATGGCCGATACGTGGGAGTGGCTAAACGTTCCTTTTAGTCTCAGCACTCAGTCGGCGGTAGTCTACGCAACATCTCCAAATGCCAACTTTCTTCTTTACAAGAACGACGAGTTGCCCAGCGACTGAATGACTCCTGCACTACTTCCTTTCGCATAATTTCGCGCACTTCGTGGGTAATCATGCGCTGAGAAGGTGAAATGTGATGTGGCTTTACCTAATTGGATTTGCCTATCCCTTGTTGATTGTATGGCGTGTTCGATGCGGAGAGATGGAGCGAATTTGGTTCTTCTGCGCACAGAAAATACCGAGACGCGCTTCGAAACCACGCGCACCAACGGTCGGCATTCACTTGTGTTTATCGTCTTATAAATCGTAAACAAAAGGGTTGTATCTGAATAACAGACACCATCAGGTTCTTACGGGACAGGGCGTGTGTTTCCTTAAGTAGGCTAGTTTCAAGCTGTTTGTTGCTATCACGGGCTCCGCTGAACAGTTTACAGTCTGTAAGCCAGCACGCCCTCAGAAGATCGACCCTACACAATAGTCAACTAAGACGTTCTTCTTTAGACAGCAAATGTGCATTGATTCTCGTGCAGCATGGACACTGTAGAAAGCGTTGCGCAAGAGACAAATTAAACACAAAGGGCACATGATGGATTTAGTACAGTGCCCTCTCAGACAGAAAACATAGTTTCGTTATCTAATGCGTTATTCACGAGCACTCTCAGGACACGGTCCGTTATGAACAACCTTCCCCTGCAGCCATCGAGCGTTACAACACACTTCCGTAAAGAGCCCATGCCGAGGATGACATTGTGGATTGATCGAGGAATAGTAGCAAACTCCATCGTAAGCACGGCATCCCAAGAACCCGCTAGCAGTAGACACACCAAAATGTCACAATGGCTCGTCTCCCACTCCGCAGAACGTCGCGGCTTCATCCCACCGCGATAGAACTTTGCTCCCAAAGATGTTTCAGAAGTGTGACTAAAACTGCTGCCCCATTATCTCATAGAGCCATTGCTGGCTCTATGAGATGGTTATCGACAATAAGGTGTACTTTGTTTTTAAGCATGAATAGGGGAGGTATTTCTATTTGTAGCAAATATTCAGTGACCTCACCTCCATCAGCCGCGCCAGCTAGTCTTCCAGCCTCGAAAGGATGGCAGGCGCCACTGCGTTGAAGAAGAGGTGGCGGTTTAAAACTCCTGTTAGATCCCGGAAGGCGGTTCCGGAAAATTCTCGCCCAATTATTGTCGTTTGGAGAAGTACCGTGCTGGGCCACTTGGTGCCGTGTGGCATTTGAGAGGGTCGCGTAAAATGTGATCGTCGGCCATATAGCCAGGTGGTTGCACGGCGATCGCAAAATCGTAATATATATCCCGTGGCAAATTGGTAGTAACCCGCTGGGAGAGGCCGAAACCTTGGTTTCTCCGTGATAAAGTCACCAATATCACTGTGCATTGTGTGGTGAACACGTTCGTCGCAAGTATCAAGACAAGACATCGGATGTCGAGAGGAACGCGCGGCTTGCGCATTGGTCATAGTTCAATGGCGGCAAGCTTGTCGTCATTCTTCACTGTGGCGCTGCATTACACACTGTGGCCGCTGCGCTAACTGTTGGTTGCCACAGGGGCTGAAAGCGGTGCAGTCATTGTCTCGTGCGGCGTCTGCACACCATGGTTATCAGGTCGCGCAACTCAACATCTTTTGGCGCAAGTTCCTCATGGATAACCTGTAGGATGGTCGAACATAGGTCAAAGGAAGAGGTCGTGTCTGCACTGGCAACCATTGAGTTTGTCACCAACTAAGCGAACTTTGGCATAATCCAGCGCAACTTGTTGTTTCGAAAGCTCAGGAATTCCGAATGAAGTCAAGCAACTTTTTTCCGTTTTAAAACATTTTACACGCCTTCAGGCATACTTTTCAGCAAATGTCCGGATTTCGTCTTCCGCCATTCGAATACTGACCACCTTTTGTAGCTTCATTACTTCTTCAATATATGTGGTGCATGTCTCATCTTGTATCTGGGCTCGTTTGGAGAGCATAAGCTTGGTACGTTTCTTTTTAGGGACTCAGTCACCAGAGCGAACCTTTAGAACTTCGAGAAAACGTTCCCACGTTGTAAGTGCGTCCTTACGGTTCTCGTACGAGACGAATGCAGTATCGTTGAGGAAGAACTCCACGTTGGATAGCTTTGTGGCTGAATCCCGCCCGTTAGAACTGCTTAGCCATTCGTAGTGGGCGAGTCACTGGCCAGTACCTTCTCTGAATTTTTCACGAGAGGTGCATGGCTGTAGGCAGTATTCCAGATGAATGGCCCGCTACCCGTGTAGGCTCTTCCCTCGGAGTGGCTTCTTCATCTGGCGTGTCGTAGACATCAACGCATTCGGTATCGTCAGATGGTGGAAACCCAGCAAATCGGCGGCTTCGAGGAAGCTGTAGCGGCGGTTGTTCCATCGTTGTGAGAGCTTACCCGGCACGTCGAGCACTCTGGTGCGAGTGCAGAAGACGTTTATTTTTGTCGCGAACGCAAGCCCCAGAGCGGCAAGTGAACCTGCTGATATAGTCATCTTCATCTTCTTCTCTCCTTCTTTCACAGCCACTAATCGTCGTCTTTGCCACGCATTGACTGCAACCATATCGAGAGAGAGAGGAAAGTGATAAGGTGAAGACAGGGATGCAAACCAGGTTGAACCTGGTTGATTACCCTGCACTTGGACTGAATGACAAGAAAAAGATTTCACAGTAGACAAGCACACACGTGGAATGAAGCGTTCATCGTTCAGTTGTGGACTTGCAGGCTAGTGCTTCCCAAGAAACACGCAAACTCATTTGTGGCTTTGCACATCGCAGCCGCAATCAGCCACGGTGCCTCCATCATTCCCTAGTTTCCTTCATGCTGTACGAAGGGCAACCGTTTCATTTTGGTATCATGGGCAGTCACCCAACAGGTACTTAGAGCTATGCCCACAACAGGATAATCTTGCTTTCTTTCTAGTGCTTGTCCTCGTGGCCCTTTTTGCGACAGTAAACATTTTAAAGCAGGCCAGGAGGACAGGTGTTATAAATAACGCCCGTGGTATTACCGCAACAATATTTGGGGATCCTTTTGCAAGACATTTTCTTGGTATTTATGGAGAAGAGAGCCAGCTACGTGATATCCCTGCTACGTTAGATATATTTCACCTAAATAGCTCATTCAGGCATGCGTTTTAGCTATCGGGAGCACTGTTTAATAAATCAAACAACCTGTTTTCATTTTATTGATTTTTTCGTGAAGTTGACCACTCAGCCAGAGGGGCCCACGATGCCTAGTGCAGGTAGTACAAGGAACTGTTTTGAGCAATAAGAATGTCAGCTGGGTGTCATAAAAGTGGCATTATTCCCTTAATTCCCCACCTACCCGCCTCCTAAGTATACACCTCTATTTGAGCTTCGCTCCTGTAAGAATGAACCACGAGTCTACGTGCAGCTCCTTTTCGCGTCAATGGTAGCGAACATGGTCATGATCTAGTAGAGCACGTGAGCTATGTGCGTACGTGACTGTTGTTTTGTGTATGATTTAACTGTTCGCCGGAGAAGGTGACCGCTGGTAGAATCTGAACCATAGTGGCTACACACCCGGGCTACGTGAAACTGAGTGCTTCCGTGCTTGTTGTTTTCGGTGTGTCTATAACTGCTGGCCGGTGAAGGTGTCCGCTAGCAGAGTCTGAACTACAGTGGAAGCACGCCGTGACTACGTGACGCCGACTTCGTCCGCAGCCATTGTTTTGTGGGTGATTAAATTGCCTGCCGGCGAAGGTGACCCTCCGTGAAGCCTGAACCACGGCCAGAACCTCTGTGAGCATGTATGCTTCACGTGTGCGTCGGGACGGCTAGAGGTTGATGTCGACGCCTCAAGAGGTTTATAAGAACGAGCCGATCCGACACTGCGCCAGCCCGCTCCGGGGACGGTAAAGGAACGCCGAGCAACTCCCGGGCAAAGGAGGCGTCAACATCACGTCCCGACACCAAACACCGCCAGCCGCCATGGCTGGCGGTTTTCTGTGTCAGCCGCATCGGTGTGGACGGACTGTCGACGCGCCCGGCTTACTGCATGTCGCTTTTGATTCTGTGGACTTTGGACTCTAAATATTTTATTTCCCGATTACTGTTTGAAGTTTAGCTTGTACCGAGAGACATATATAATTCATTTGTTCATGTTACAATTGTAGGTCGTAAAAGTCCTATATTCTTACAACTTTGCTTTACCATTGCCACTTTCCTACTTTTATCTGTAACATCTTCACAGGTACTAGTTAATTACGCCAGTTGGCATTGTTGTAGAGCAATCACATTAAATTACTGCTCTTTGCTTGTTTGATCCGGCCTCTGTTTCGTGCACGACGGCCATTGGCGGAAGGCAGGCACCAGACTCCACCCCCTTAAGCCATTTCTCAGGAGGAGCGAACGCATCGACTCTGAGTCGTGACACTGGACATGTATACAAAATAGCATGAATCTCGCCTCGCTTGTGTACAAAACTTTAGTATCTGGAGCCTAAGAGGTCATGCCCAGCCAGCTTTAGGCAGGAATGCGAGGATAGAGAGGTTTCGGGTGTCAGGGTACGGGCACTCCAATAAAGGATATTTTGCTTTCGTCGTCACAACTGCGAAGCTGTGCCAGTGTGGTGGCGTACAAGCCATTAGAGCATGCTGGCAAAAAACTGGCCCGTTACTTACAAACTCATTGTCCATTTCGAACACCAACATGACAATTCTGGTGACACAAAGTTTTAAGCCAATTAATACAGGTCACATCTTTGAGCACATTCTTATGCAGTTAATCACGGAGAAGTATTTACTCGGGCTTTAAACTGACCAATTCTCGTGAATGTTCTTGGTTTTAACCATGGGACGTAACAGAAAATGAAGCCAGAAGAAGCGTAGGAAAGGTAATTGTTACTTGGTTGTGCAGTAAGGTAACACGACAATCACCTCCCGCTATGTGTTCTCTGCAGTTATTGCTACGTTGTATGGTTGTGACAAGTGAGCACTGGAGTCCGTCATACCTCCTTGTTCTTCCCGCGCTCTTCTTTTTAAAATAAGCTAACAGGTGACCAGGCTCCACTGAAGTTGCTCACTGAATGGTTCACTTAAGTTGACTTCGTTTCAGGAACCAACGCTTCCACACGGTTAAGCAGCGCCTTGGATCTTGTCCTGCACTGGTCACGAAATGGCAGGCTACATCACTTTCATCTGTGCCGCTGCCACTGCAGTCGCAACAGTGCAGTCGGCAGCAGTCGTGAGACCCTCCATTCAACAGGCCGAGGAACGTGTGCGGGAACTGGCACAGTTACTCGGTGACATAAAATGTACGTTGTTCCAATTTGGCACGGTGAAATACAGAGAGGCACTTCCATCCTGTATTTACATCAACGCTCGAGGGCTGCCATTTTACCAGAAGAAAAGGCCAATGTGCATGCTCGTGAAACCCCGTGAGCAATATGATAGAGGTGATTACGTTCGAGAAATAACACTGTAATTTGCATCAAATATATCATTGTGGTTGAATATTTGCACACTGCATAAAAGTGGTGAATAAGCTGAAATGATCAGCACGGAAATAAAAACATTCCATCTAAGAATAAAATCCCTTCGCCTCGCGTAATATTTGTCTCAAAACAAATTTGGGTTACAGTGGCATATTTAATGTGGTCGTGGGCTATACGACTGATGCATATCTTTTTTATTGTGTTATAGCCGCGATTGAGCCTCGCCACTGCACCGACCTCTTGCACGCTGGCCAGCGCTCCAGCGGAGTCTACAGCGTGTTCCACAAGGCTGCTGGCCCTCTGGGTCAGAGTGTCTACTGTGATATGGAGACGGATGGCGGAGGCTGGACGGTAAGAACAATGGGCGATGAGCTGAGTCAACACTGCAATATTAAGGGTGGGCATGGTTCACGTTTTTGACGTAAAATGTAACAAATATACGAAAATGCTTGTATTTATTTTATTGATTCGCGCGTGCCTGTCTCACTAATCCTGTTCATTTAATCCGGGGCATCGGTCTCCTGAGCAACGGCACCAAGCGTGTTCACGATGAGCGCGTAACATTTTCTTTCACTCTTTTCTTTCTCCTTCTTTGTTGTAATACCCTTCTAGAACGCAGGATAGTAAACCAAACGTTCATCCCATTTACTTTGGCGTCTTTCCTTCCCTTCTTTTCTCTCTTTCTTGGTGAAAATATTTGCTACTTTCTATAGTGTTATATTTCATGCATCTAAGGATATCGCACGCCCAGAATACAGCATAAATTTTTAAAACCTCTGCTGTAAGGTCGTTGGCGATAACGCTTGAGCCCATACGGGTCGTCGTCATCAGCCGCTGTGTTTGTACGTGTCTAAAGGCAATTTCACATGGTGCGATTTTCATCGCACGGAAGTGCGATTTCCGTCGCATGCGACGAAAATTCTACGATATTCGGATGCGACTAACCGGTTGGTAGCAGCGTCGCAACGTCGAAATTGCGCCGAGAGCTATTTTGCGGTCTGTTTTAGAAAATGGCGGCGGTCGCTCAACGCAAGGTTTAAAGATAATTTTTTTGTCTATAAATGTTGGCTCAACAAGCCTGGAACAGTGCAACTAATTGAGTGGAGCCTTGGATTGCGCAATCGGTAGGTAACATCAGCAC
Organism: Dermacentor silvarum; assembly: GCF_013339745.2. Taxonomy (NCBI): domain Eukaryota; kingdom Metazoa; phylum Arthropoda; class Arachnida; order Ixodida; family Ixodidae; genus Dermacentor; species Dermacentor silvarum. Next base: position 114,346,274 of record NC_051156.1, on the reverse strand, counting down.
CAGAGAGTTTTAGTATTGCGGAAAATGTTTGCGTTAGTGTTAGCGTGTTACGGAGGATAAATCTTTGCGGAACGCTGTTCGATAGTGTTTTAGTATAGCGTAAGACAAAGACAGTTTTGCGCCGCTATGCGCACAACTTCGCCGCGCCAACTAGCTGCGAGTAGTCAAAGCAGCAAACTGAGCAGCTCGACAACCAAACTATAGCCGTGTGGATCCACGCCAAGCCTTGAAAAGAGCCTGCATGGTCAAGCGCTCGGGCACGGAAATTAATCGGTAACAACCTTGAGACGCATCGGACGCTGTTAGTAAGTTCAAAACAATTCAAGCACGTAAACCATTGTTAATAAAATATATTGGGCAACAATAATTTTAAGATTTCTTGCCTCAATCTGACGAGTGTTTACAGGCAGAGTTCCGCTTTCGCTGTGCATGTGGTGTGTGCTTAATTAACCTAGAATCGACAGCGAAAACAACGCTGTCTTATCGACCCTAGGCCGTTACCGAAGCCAGAATACCCGGAGTGAAAACAAGCAGCCCCATTTATTTGTAAATCAGCGAGTCCTACAAGGCAGCAGGACGAGCGATTTCTGCGAAGCGGCAGCCGTCAATTCCGAGGGTGCCGCCTTGTTAACAGCGCAAAAAACTTAGCGAGCGTTTAGCGTCTCCGCTATATACGAAAAATACCGGACGCGCGCTACGCGGAAAACTGAAAATAGCGTTGTGAGCATGCGCAGTCTGACCCCGCTATTTTTTTTTTTTTTTGCGTTTAGCGTGGTGCCATTTCCACAGTACTAAAGCTGTCTATCGACACGCGAACAGTGCAGATAAAAACTCGTAGGTTAGATTCGGTTCTACGATTTCTATGCGTTTGTTGACACGCTACGTTCCTAATCCCCCGGCGCTTTTTTTAGGCTGGCTTCGGGTACTGATGGTACGTACTTTTGCGTGATTTTCCGTTATTCACACGCGCTGCAAGTTGGCAAATACTACGAGGTGTCCCTCCCGGGAAGGCATGGCCTTCGGCTGTCGTCCTAATTTTCTGGTTGTAGAAACTACTCATCATATACGAAAACGCCACAGTTGTAGCGCGGTATGCTTTTACGGACGGAACAATTTAAAGAATGTGCAACTACGGACAAATGCTACGGTCAATAGGTCACGCTATATGCGCGACTATTTAGTTGCAGTCGGTTGGTTTATGCTTTAAAGCGCATTTTCCCCTATGAATTAACTCATTTGAAGTTTCTGTTACTTCCGCTGCGAGACGCGACTGCTTATCAAGCTCGCAAAGCGAACGTGTAAACTATATATCGTAATGAATTTTCTACAAAAGCATAATTAACGCTTTGACTGGGAATAAACAGTCTGGTAAATTTGTTTTCGAAGCAATATTTAAGAAGTTTTTTTCTCATTTTTCTGATTTATCATTTTTCTCCTGCACAAAAAACAATAAACCTTCATTGTGTTGCAGACTTTGTATCCTTACTTCATCTGTAATGACCCTCACATTAAAAGGCAATCGCATATTTCGCTTACTTCAGTGCATCGAATTGCTTTTGTTTATGCTCGTTATAACATATCGCAGTATTCTAAGATACTACTTCGCCATGAACATCCTTGCCTTGTCGTGCTTCTCTGTCTCTACTTTCTGTAAAACACATGCAATAATGCGAAAAGCAGACAAACACCTTGTTTTTATAAGCAGTAGATAACACATTAAACAAAACCGGATCAAAATTGTGTAGTGAAGTCAGCCGGTTGCATTCCTTCCTGTGAATGATAGCATCTTTTCAAGTGTGGGTGGTTCTTGCAGGTCCACAGCTCATAAAGTGTGCAGACTTATCACGAGGCGTAGGTATTGCCCTTCAAGATGAAGGCAATGTTGCTAATGAGTCTGCACTTACATGTATTACTGCATAAACCCGTATAACCATATCCCATCATTACTCAGTCGAGCTTGCTCAGAGCCATATTCACCAAAATTCTACTTATCCGAGCTTGCTCTGACTCATATTCACCAAAATTATACTCGACCGAGCTTTATCTGACTAATATTCACAAATATTCTACTCAGGCAAGCTTGTATCGAGCCATATTCACCAAAAATCTACTTAGCCGAGCTTGCTCTGACTCATATTCACCAAAATTATACTCAATTGAGCTTGCTCTGACTTATATTCATCAAAATTCTACCCAGGCGAGCTTGCACTGAGTCCTAGTCACCATGAATCTACTTGCCGAGCTTGCTTTGACTCATATTCACCAAAATTGTACTTAGATGAGCTTGCTCTGATACCACATGACAATATTCACTAAAAGTTTACTCAACTGAGCTTGCTCTTACACGTATTCACCAAAATTCTACTCAATCAGGCTCAAACGAACTCACACTCATGGTTAGTTCGAAGTCTTAGTGAGCCGACGTTTCAGTGAGTTCACCGTGCTATGTATACATTACATTATGTGACCTGTGTGGTGAATAAGCAAACATTGCCTATGAGTACGTGTTGCATCGGGTGAAATAAGGACAACTATAAACACTGCAGTTAGTTTTCTAAAGTGTAACTGACCGTTGCGTGGAAGCTTCTCCTCATGTCGATTCATGCAAGTGCATTGGATTTGCATCATATTTTTTGCCAATCCTCCTCGCTGTCCTGGCCATTACTGGGTGGCCACATTTTGTACAGTTCAACACAAAGTTGAATAAATGACTGTAGTGCAATAGATTAAAAAAAGATGCTTGCATCACTGCACGTATAACAATCACAACATGATACAAACACGTGCACATAAGATGCACACAAATGATAAATACATAAACAGATGGAATCAGCTAGCCACCACCTATTGAAAAAAAAAGAAAAAGCACTGGACTACGTATAACCATTCCCCTTGCCAGGTACATGGGCTATAGGGGAAACACACGTGCAACCTAGCAGTTACCTCGAGGTAGCAGCTATGGACGCTTTTGCATTCGCAGCTGGCCACTCAACCACTCAAGTGTGTTCAGTGTGCACTTGTACTTAGGCACACCTTTATTGTGTATATCTCAAAAATTTAATGTGGCTCCTCAAAATTTTGAGAATGTTTGGATTCTGAGGCTTGCAAAGGTAACTATTTTTATTCCATTTTCGTTCAAGGTGAAGGCTCATACAAAAGATTAGAGATATTGTCAGTGCCCCTCACTTTCTCTCAGAACATAAGTAGTCTGTTATTGAGGTTCTAGCAGCTTTTCAACAGCAAGAAAGGGAATCAGCTTCCCCTGTGTTCAGCATTGGGTTAATGCAGGCAATTCAGGGAGGCATAAAGTTTTGCTAATACAATCTGTGCGGGAATACCAGATTAGATTGTACCTTGACACTTTTCTTGCACTTTCTTATTTTGGTCAAATAATTTAGTTTGAAATGGATCCAGTTAGCATGCTCTAACATTGGTCTAATATAGGTTAAGTACATGACAAGCTTAACAGACTGGGATGCTGGATTTCATTTCCAGGAAACGAACCATAGCGCCTGCTCCAGTTGCGTATGTATTGGTTATCTGGGGTTTTCAACCTCTTTTAAGATAATGTGCTCAAGCAGGTAGAAGCACATGTATGCTATTAGCGGATAGTTTCGATAGCTTTTTACTTTACACTTGCCACTATGAATACAAAATTTTAGCGTTCGATTTTGTTATTAAACAGACAACCGTACTCCTATTAAGGTATTTTAATGTTAGCCGTGGGCCTACGCGGCTGCGCTACGTACTGCAGCATATTAACTTAAGCTTCTTGATACAGATTCACAGCACCCTAACAGCGTAAGAAACAGGACGAGAAAATAGACGACGCCCATGTCTTTCAGAATGATACGATACTACGTACACAAGGGACTGCAGCTCCTAAAAATGTGGTGTCGGCTTTTTCGACTTTCGAAATATTCAGAGAGCACCTGTATGAATCATTAGAGCACACGCGCCGAGACGGAGGAACCACGCTGGCGCTAAGATAAACGTTCACAACACAAATTTCATTGGACGTTCAGTAATTACACACAGAGCATTCGCGGCTTCCTTCAGGGGCAGACGTGAGCTTTGGGTTGGTTCTTGCTGCTAAGTTTGGTGCAAGAATATTGCTAGGAGCAGGAACCGCTTATGCGCAATCACGAGCAATATACACACATCCTTACTTCAGAAGCTGACGTTGAGCACGAGTAGCGCGAGCGTCTCAGCGTTGACATGACGACTTCGCTGCAACCGAATTCCGAATACTGCATATCCGATGACAACAGCTATAGGGGCTTGTTGATAGGTCCTCTTGTAATCTGTTGTACCACAGGAAGAACGACACGAGCATAAAACACAGACGAGACAGCACACACCGCTGAACGACCAGCTGCGAACAGCTGTTTACATCCGCCATTTCTCCTCGTATTGAACTTCATAAACCGCTGTTGCGCACTCAAAAACAAGTTAAACTTTGAAGCGTTTTAAATTACAAAACGCACGTATTATTTGGTCCTAATAAAGAGAGGTCAACTATATTATAACGCGCACGTGTTTTCCATTACATTAAAGGAATTATGCGGCGTGCGCGACAAAACCTGGCAGGAAGCAACCCTGGGCGTCGCACCAGTCGCATAGTTGAAATCACAGTCATGTGAATGAGCCCTCAAAAAATCGCTTTGCGACGCGTGCGACCACACCGATTTTTTTTCGCTCCAGTCGCAGCATGTGAAACGGCCTTAATTTGGAGAACAACAGTGCTGTTGACTACTAGTAAAGGATGAAGAAATGAGGACGCATGAAAGAGGGCACGTCGTGACATGTACATCAGCCCGTAGTTACTCTTTCTGCACAAAACTGACACACTCATATCGACGACACCAATTACTCAGCGTCAGTATGATAGTGTTGGAGGAACTTAAAGACAATTTTTTGTCATTGTAGAGCGGTACACACCCCGTAGCACAAACTTGGTTACCCTAGCTAACCTCAAAGAGGTACGTCAAAAAGCGGCACATACTTACTGGCGCATGCTCAGTAAACTATGTTGGTGTCAGAAAAGTCCATTGAACAGCTGCACAAACAGACTGGCACATACTCAGTGCTCCAAGCCATCGTGGAAGAGGTTCACTGAACAGCAGTGCATACCGAGAACTACATGCCCAGTGCCACATCATTAGTGTTCTATGTAGGCGTCAAATAGGTTCGTTGTACAGAGCCACATAGGCTGTCAGTTTCGAACTCTGTTTCCTCATCAGAGCAACCCGATGGGCTACCCATTCTACCATGGACTACCCACTCGCCCAGGTTGATGGAAAAGCAATTAGGGACATAGATAGGTGGGCAGACAGATAAATAGGCAGTCAGTCAGCCCTCGGAAAGTGCATCAAGTATCTTAAAAGTGTTAATAGCATTAATGTACCTTGGTAATATAATGAGAAAATTATGTAAAAGCGCAGTGATACCTGTGTGCATTTGTAATTTTTTTATTCTATTCTATTCATTCGCAGGTGATTCAGAGGAGAGGTCAGTTCGGCAACAGCGTGTATCACTTCTACCGAAACTGGACAGAGTACGCGGATGGCTTCGGAAATGCAAGCGAGGAGTATTGGATCGGTAATATGGCTTTGAGCATGTTCCGCAAAATGTGGTGACGAATTGTGGTGCGCTTGACGCTTCAGTGAAATAATAATATTCAGAATGAGGCATACGACCAAGCTAAGGCTGGAGAGCGGCAAAGATGAAGAAGGCAAGACAGTCTATGGCGGCATACAAGGCTTCCTTCCTATTTTTTACTTGTTCAAAATTCATCATTAGTGTTCTAATTTAGGCTAGACTAATAATTTTCGAACTAACCTGATTCTTTGCCAAGCCCCTACAGTGGGCATGAGTCACTCGTATACCGAAACTAACCTACCAGTCAACATCATAAGAAGACGAGAAAGAGAAGAGAGTCAAGGCAACTTTAAAAATTATCGGAGGCAAACTAATTGTGTATTCTTTTTAAAATTTTACTGTATTCGGCGCACCATGCAACCCCACGCGCATGCTGCTACCCGTTAGCAGTCTCAACAAAGGTCCATGTTACGCGTAAGAGAAGGCGGCAGAAAGTCATTACCTGAATATTGTTGCCTCTCAGCATGAACTGACTCTTATCAGAGCACTCGTACAACCCTTTTGGCATTCAGTGCTACTTACCAGTTACAGACATCTCAACACGTGAGAAGTTTTGAGCAACAGAATGCTTCAGGCCCTTCGCGTTATCTTACTGCGGCTTTCCCACTGAGTAGTAGATTCAGCCGCTTTGATGCTGCGGTGGGTGAAAAAATAGCAACCTGGAGAAAGGTAAAGAAATTAATGGAGCAATGACGTTAGGCAGCAATGCACGGCAAGCCAATATACTCTAATGCGCGCGCCTCTCTACCTTCAGGGCATATCCGAGAGTTGGCTCTTGGATAATAGGCCCTCCATGGTTGTTGCAACTGCCAAGGCAGTGTTTGGTTCGTGGTAACTTTTCATGACGCCCTCGTTACGACTGGTTCACGCCACTTGCGCTCTACTCTGTCCTATACTCTGCGCGAGCTCAGCGGCTAGATATTACCACTTACCCACCACGCGGCGAAGGCCTATTTCCCATGCGCCTTTCTTTGAAGTTTTCATGACAGCTTTAAAGTAGTCTGGTGACACGCCCTCCTAGTCATTTTCCTTCCTAACTTTATGCAAGTCAAGAGCACCGACTGCTGCGATACCTCAATTAGGAACTAAAAAAATTGTAAATTTTCAATTTACTTCCTTCCTGTAAGGTAACATTTAGCGTGCGACTCCGTTTAGAGCACTTACAAGAGCAGCAAACCAACAGATTAACCTAAGCAAAACAGGGCTCATTACTGAAGTTAGCAGCATGCGTAATCGTCACGTTTCGACATTGAAGCAGACGCTTGTTGCTAAATTTAGCGCCTTCGTCACCGATATCAGTGGTGCAATGCCACGTGTGCCACATGTACGTCGCCTACCGTAATTTAGAGTGGGTATACTTCGAAGAGAAATTATGTACAATAAGAAGGCCGTTCTTCGATATTGCATCTGCATCGTGTACTAGCTAGTGTACATTTTTACTTTGTGATTTTACTACATTTATCCCATCCTTCTGTTATCGGTCCTCCAGTCTCCCGCTGACTTAACGCTGTCCAAGTGTGCTCGTTTCGGGAAGACAGCGGTGTGAATTAGTAAGCAAACGGCGGTAGCCGATATTGTAGCTGACATTACGAGAAAGAAACAGAGTTGGGCAGGCCATGTAATGTGTAGGATAGATAACCGATTGTCTATTTGGGTGGCGGAATGGGTATCAAGGGAAGTGAAGCGTTGCAGTCGAGGACGTCAAAAAATTAGGTGGTGTGATGAAATAGGGAAATTTACAGGCGTATAGCACAGGCAGGTGATGCAAGACATGGGTGATGGGAGACCGCTGAGAGAGCTCTTCTGCCTGGCAGTGGACATAAAAACAGGCTGGTTATGATGATGGTGTTGATGATGATAATGTACGCTCTCTGGTATAAACTCTGCACCAGAAAATAGTTTGTGTGCAGCGCAGAGGAGGAGTGATATCACATTTTTATAAAGCTTTGTAGATATAAAAATAGGGCCAGGTGACTAATCTCGTCAATTTATGAAGAATGGTGCCCGACGTGGTGGCCCAGTGCCTATGGCGTTTGGCTACGGAACAAGAGGTCGTGGGTTCGTTTGCCAGCAGTAGCATCGACATTTCAATAGCACCGAAGTGCAATAGCTCTTCTGGAACGTGCACGTTCACGAACTCTACGCGGTAAAATTTCATCCGGATAGCATCGCTACGGCGTCTGTCGTGATCCTCTGCGCTGATTCCGGCTGATAGCACAATCAACAACGAAAAACCACACTGTGTGCAAGCGTTGCAAGCGGCTTGCATTTTTACCTTAAAAGTTACACGTGGAAATGATTATGTCGCCGAAGAAAATTGGTGGTGTACACAGCGACACTCTTTACAGCTTCGCAAAGAAGAGCTAGAAAATTTGGTTCCAAATGAAAGGCTGCTAATGGGTGTCATGAACAGATTATCAATTTTTCAGAATAGAAATGTCAAGAATACACAGCGGTTGTAAATATCACTTTTAAATATTTTAGGCTCTTTTAAGGGGCACAACTTGGATTTCTAATGTCTGCGGCTATTGGCTATTGGCTCCGTTCATTTAGCCACACGAGCATGTGTAGCCGCTACAAATAATTATTTTTCTCAAGAAACTGTGCAGCCGACTGTCCACTTAATCTTGTACACTGTAAATTTAATTTCATAGTATGTATTACATCATGAGATCATGCTTTTACGGTAGAAAGTGGAACCGATGCAATCTAGAGAGTGCCTAACTTCGATTGATTTGATAAAAATGTTTTCCAATTACAAAATCGAGAAGAGCAGTCATAGACATTTTTTCCTTGATCATATTTTCATGTGATTAATTATCGTTGATGGTACCAAGTTTTTAGCAATGACCACTGATGGTTGCTATTAATGCTCTGCATTATATGGCTAGGTGCCCGGGGACATTTTCTGCTCCGTTCCGTTCTTCCTTCCGTTTCGTGTCCCAAAAAACCTGTATTTGCCATATAGGCTTCAACAGGTGAATTTCTGCGAATACACGAAGCCCTGTACGCTTACCACAACCTACATATCCGCGCACGAAACGCCAACGCAATATTTCGTCAGAAAGCCGCCAGGTGCTGACACACTTCCCTACACAGCCCAAGCCATAGAGTTTCGTCAGATAATTACTAGAGAAAACTGTGGCATTAGTGTATACGGAAGATGCAAGCGGGTTAGTTCAGGCAGTGTGGTAGTGATGATTAGTACACATACCGTATTTTCGCCCGTATAACCAGCACCGAAAGTGCGAAAATTTTAGTGGTACAGTAGGGGTGTGGATTATACGCGAGGTATTTCCTTTAGTGCAGCTTCACGGAAATGCGCGTTGTGCCGTAATACCCCTACCGCAGTAAAAGTGACTAAGCCTCTTTTCTCGTTGATACTGCTTATTTTGCACACACAGCATAGTAATATAACAACCCGATAAAAATTATTGTGCAAGTCAGCTAGAGTTTTCCGCAAGAAAAAAGCGTCATTCAGTAGTGAAGAGCGCGAACGCCAAAATTATTTTCTACCTTTTGCTGTGTATTAATTGTTGTATTCTGCGGTGTTTCAAGAATGGTGGGTTTCGATGCCGCGCGGGAAGTCGGAGAAGTGCTTGGACGATTTTCGCCCTCATTGTTTTTTCTTAACGCCATTTTCGTTTGACTGCTCGCTTGGTGGACGTACGTAGACGGGACCAATATATTGAGTCGTCATGATCAGCGTTCGGCGGCAGTTCCTGAATTGGAAATACGCGGGTAATACGCAAGGGTATCTTTTCTTTTTCAGTGGGCTGAGAGTGTGGGTGCGGAATATATGCAGGGGCGGGTTATACGCGCGTAAATACGGTATTTGCCTCAGCTTCATCCTTTTTCACACGGCTTCGTGAAAAGCTGTAAACTCATGATTTTAAACAAGGCCGTTCATTTTTAAACTTGAAATAAACACCATTAAAACTATCGAAAGGCAGGATTGGTATAGACGCCATCACCCTTACATATTTTCTCGCGGGCAAGCGAGTACGTTGAAAGGCTTGGCGCGTTTCAATTTTGGCTTACCGATAATGATGATGATGAGTCGTTAGAATGCAGGCGAGAGCTTGCGTGGGCCAAGTACGCGCTGAAAACGCAAGCATCTAGACTCCATCTAACAGGCCGGTTGCAGCCCTGCCGAAGGCACGAGGCGTACGCAGGCAATATCCTTGCGCAGCGGTATATAGTTCCGGGCGTAACCGGCTGATTATGGAGTTTTATTTTTGCATGCTACATGATCCGGTGCATCGATGCGTGACAGGTTAGAACCTTTCTGCATGCACGTCGTATGCCGAGAATTACTGTGGCAGTTACCGCCGCTAACCGTAATAGCTACCCCAGCAGATACTCTATTTTTCCAACGCCGACCAGATGCGGCTGATCTTCACCACCCTCTCCTGTCGTCTTTTGCTACTCTCTTCCATCAGCTAGCGTTCGCGCCTGCTTTACGGTCGTGGGGAGAGTCATAGAGTTTCACACTATAAAACCTAGAGGGAAATGTGGCGCTGCTGCGCCGTGGTATGCAAGGGAATGCCGGTATATTGTGGATTCGGATTGGCATCGTTCTTGGAGAGCCAGAACGCCTTGAAGACGCGCCTGGCTAGCACCGTTCCGTGTGTCACAATGATTCTTTTCCTGATAAAACAGGACGTAAAACACTACTTTAGCTTTATTATTACACAAAGAACATGTTTTTTTTTTTTAATTTTGAGGACATACTAATTTGGATGCACAATTCTATGAAACGTAAAAAGTATCAGCTGGCCGCTAAAGTTGGAGGGCAGACGACAAGATTCTCGCTCGCTTTGGAACAACTTGTCATCTGTTCTTGCTTTTCTTCGCTTGATGCTGCATTGTATGTGAGTAAACTTTATTGAGAGATGTAATATGGGTGAATGAAAACCTTTTGTGTAGATTTTATTTTAAGAACGCGTTATTTGTGTAGCCATATCCACGTTTTAGACGAAGCCTCGTACAACACCAGCCAACACAAGCCTCGCAGACACATATCCCGTCATTCCCATGAGGGCACGGCAGCCCTTTAAGAAACTCGCATAGACGGTGGCGCCAGTTCACCCTCTAGGTGTTATAGTGAGAAACTCTATGGGGAGAGTACCATTTGTGTGGCGCCTCACGACGGCAGTCGCAGGAAGTAATCCTGAAAGTCGCCTGAAGCGTCTACCGCATCTCCTCCGGAACGGCAGCGGCTCCCGCTCAGACGGGCGCGCCTGACGCAAGCAGTCACACCTACTCGCACCATCTGGGTAGTGTCACATCGCAGCAACTCACTGAACTAAGGCGCACCTTGGGGAGCGAGCAATTGCGCTGGCATTGAAAAACCAGAAGAGTAGCTGGCTTACATAACCGTGCCAACATGGCAGCGTTCATACGGCGCCGACCACCCGCTTCAATCCGAATTCATGCTTGTTACTGGCTCTCCACCCTGTGCAGCAAGAAACAAGCGGCAAAATCATTTATCGCAAGTCTCATCTCAAGCTGAGGTCAAATCATTAAGTATATTTCGTTGTAATTTTGAGATTGGCTGTTTGCTTTCACGCTGCTATACACTACACACGCGGCACCGAGCCGTAATACTGGTTAGATTTCATTGAGCAGATGGAACCACAACATTAGCAGTGGTGATGCGTTGACGATGCGGAACGCTATAAAAGCCTAATTGTTCACTGCATCATTAATTTATTACCCCTCTGGGGTAATAAATGACGGTAGCGAGCACCAAGTAGACGCCGAGCAGACGCTGTGGCGCAGGTGAATATTTGTAAGGGCTTGCGCCCCTACTGCTTGCTAAGGAGGCTTCGAGGTAACTGTAGGGAAAGCGTACAGGTAAAGGGAAGCCCTGCTGTCGCATGCATGTAAACGCAGCTTATGGTTACTGTGCCAAAACATTTTTGTTGCGTCAATGCACCAACCATGGAGAATGTAACAGGATGGCAAGCAGACGCTGAGCAGATGACGCGGCGCGGATGAGCACATGTCGAGGGGCACTCGGCCTTCCTATTGGCTCAGAATACGTGTAGCTTCCACAGTGCTACCACCAGCTTGTGAGAGGGGATATAGAGAAATTCGTCTTCAACAAGAGGGAGAAACTTCTGATGAGGACGCATTGCAACGCAGGCGTGCGCGTCGGCGGGCAAATTAGGCGAGGGAAAAAAAAGCACTACGTAATATTTCACTTACTCAACACGACGGTGTTAACAAGTTTGCTAAGAAGATCATGATAATGTGCGTGGTATTCATTGAGTTGCTTATCTCTTGAAATTCGGCAGCCTTGGTTTCGAGGGTAGAATATTAGCTTCATAAGTAATGATTACAAAGGAGGCTACGCACTATATGACAAATCCCCAGTAGGGAGATTCTGGCCTAATTTTTTCCTTGTATCCAAAAACCTCCGCATCGTTTCGTGAAGCTCCTACGCCGCCTTTGACAACATTATTATTGAAACTGCTACGCTACTTGTGATCCTCAATATAACCTACGTTTCCAATGGTGCCACATGTATGTCTTTTACTTTCGGGTAAAATGTAACTGTGAGAAGCATAACCCAAAAGGTAGAATTGAGGTCACTTATGTAATGGAGTGACTCAGAAATTCGGTATGACTAAACACTATTGTGAGGCCGTATATCGTAGTGTATTAGCTTGTTCGACCATCAAGTTCCCAGACAACGTTTAATTCTGAAGCACAGGGTGGAGTGATTCTTCTTAGAAAAATAAGACGCAACATGATGGTCGTAAATTGTTGTATATAGTAAAGCTTTATTTATTCTATCAAAGAATAAAAATAATCACACTTGGGGATACAAAAGTGCTCAAAACTTGAAAGCATAGAAATTCAACCGCGCAATTTATATATTGCAGGCGTTCGTGCATGTTGTTGATGTATCAGGGTTTTCATAAGGTTGCGAAAATGCACAGTAGTGTTCAGTGATGGTGAGCCACAAAAGAGGAACATCATCATCATCAGAAGTAACAAAGTAGAACAAAGGAGGGCGTAGCTCGCGCTTCGAAGGCACTAGAGCTGCGGCTGGTAGGGGAAGCAGTTTCGCACGCACACAAGGAGAGAGAGGAAAAGAAAATTGGCCGCCATCCCGCCCTGCGAGCATGAATGTCCAGCGAAGCCGCATCAAACACCACACATGGTCGAGCATTGTATTCATACTGTTCTGATGTCTTTAACTTCCGTGGTCTACCCATGGCAGTCTTTCAATGAACTGAATGAGTTGCTAGACAGGTCTCCCTTTTATATATGAAAGCGTGGTGACGTCACTAAGTATATATATATATATATATATATATATATATATATATATATATATATATGCCTGATTGCAAAGCAAGATATGCCGCTTGCCTTCAACTGTTAACCTGGAGTTTTGTGTTTACGCCACGAAAATTTCCGACCAACGAGAGGTATACAGCTTCGCTACACAAACACCTTTATTGTCTCTCAATGGAATGCAGAGCAGGTGGTCTCAATCCAGGCCGCCTCTGTCAGCGTATTTAATGGCGAATAGGTTGTACGCGACCAGGTATTACTGCTTCTGGTGTGTAGTGGCTGTGGTCAACCACCTAGGGTTTGGTGGTAGGGATAAAGAAGTGGGATAAGGCACTACTTGCAGCACTTGATTTTTCGGCCAACTAAACGCTTCTAGAATAGCACGAGAGTATTCTAAGCTGCTAGTTGCTCTACGTTCAATATCTCGAACAACGCAAACGACAAGTCAAGTGATGCGGACAGATGGCGCTTTCTGTCCTATCCGCTTCACTTGTCTCGTCGTATGCGTGTGTTCGATATATTACAGAAACGAGAGACAGAGCTTCCCCGAGCAGCACCCCAAGTTAACGAGGGAGCACCAGACAGCAAATAGGCAGATCCAGACACAGTCGTATCGCCACCCCCAAATACTAAACCGGATGTTCTTGAGGCAGTACAGGCAGGACAGCCCCGTGAGTGATAGCAGAATGCTAACACATGATAGCAGAATGCAGGTTTAGCCAACAACACCCACCACTCCCCCCCAATCTTAAACCAAACATGATCCCACCCCCCATCCAACCTCTTAGAGAGCGATGGAAGGTATTGCTGTCCAGTCCCGCCCTGAAAGACCAGCTTCGGCTCGTAACCAGGGGTGAGGTGGCGAAAGCAGCATATGGATTTCTGTGATGTAGGGACCACTACCATCCGGTGAATGCGCTGAAAAAGCTCCCTGAACAGAATTTTCATTCATTATTCATTCATTCATTCATTCATTCATTCATTCATTCATTCATTCATTTATTCTATGTGTTAAATATTTCGCGCATGAAAAGAAATATAGGAGGAAATTAGTTCTGCGATGGCTTACGGACGGCAGTATGCAATTACAGGCGGGGTGACTTAATCCTGTTGCAAGAAGTTGAAATATGTTCCAGTGTCAGGGTCTAAACGAATTTAGCATAGGTAATATCACTCTATGTTAAACAGACTTGCTGTTGTTCAAACATCGCAAAACGATACAGCACAGTGCCCTCACGCCTTACTGGACCTTACTAGAATGTGGCTTTTTTTACCTTAAGTAATATAGGATGACGCCTTAATCATCTGCATCACTAAAATATCCCCCATTCAAGCTGCAAAGTTAATATGACGGCTTTATGTAATGCATATTTTAAAGAGAACAACAATACTGATGTCATGACAATTTATTCGTCACATGTTTCACTAAGCTGAAGCTGTTTCTCTTATGCAAGTAATGACAAAATATCGCGAAACGTTTGAAAACACATCTTCACTCGACTCCATCTGCTCCCTGCAGGAAACAAGGCGCTGCACACGCTTACGTCAGAAGATGAGGCAATTACCCTGCGTGTCGTGCTGAGTAACCGGACTGGAGAGAGCGCATTTGTGGACTACGAGAGTTTTCGTGTTGAGAACGAAGAGAACCTCTTCAAGCTGCGACTCGGAAAGCTGCTGGGACCAGAAGGTGATATTTGGGTGCTTACTTCGGGAATTCCTGCTAAATGCCTTTTTTTTTTTCGACGCGACAGCGACGCGACGCGGCAACTTACGCGGCAACCCTGTTGTGGACAGGGTTGCCGCGTAAATTGTCGCGTCGCGTCGATTTTAATGACCGAGTCGAGTCGATTTTAATGACCGCAATAGGGTTTCATGCCATTCGAAGGAGCCTTCGAGGTCTATTATAAAATAAATGTATTGTGCCGGGTATTATGGGGGATCTGCTTACGAATCTTTAAAAAGAATAAATTTAAAGTGTGCCTTGTATTTGCTGAGTTATTGGCTAATCAAAGTCGGATATTCGGCTCGTGTCTTCAGTTCTCCCACTGCACACAATGTTGTCTGCAGATCACATGTGGTACAATGTCCGTTACGCTCTGCCCACCATCTTGCTGGCAGTGTTGGGACTGTGTGGAATGACATCTCATCGCGATGTCCATCTCATAGGTCATAGCATCGGCAGAACGGTATCGTTTCTTTTTGCCACCTGATAGCGCCACCGCCCCATTGGTAATCCCAATTATGCTAGCAAAATTACTAGCAAAACACTAGCAAATTAGTTTTTTCGAAAGACTCAGAAAACAGGGTTCTAAATAAATGAACGGGTAAAGTGGTCAAGTATTTAACCTGAAGAGCGTGGGCGCCGAATGGAGGAATAGGTCAAGGAAGTTGGCAGTCAAGTTCAGTGTAACTGAAGGTGTAAATAGACAACCAGGAGTCAGCGGAAAGAAAGTGAGGGAAATTTAAACTATGAATTGGACGGAAAGAATGGAAACAAAAAAAAATACCATGGAAATTTAAAAGAACGGGAAGAAAGAAATTAGGAGAGAAATTCTGTACGATAACACAAAGGGCAGTGCCTTGCTATTTGAGGCTACAGCTGGTTGCATAAGGCCAAAAACATACCCGAGCATATATTCGCAACAAGATGAGGCATGTATAGGCTGCAGCGAAAATCCGGAGAGCACTAAACACATCGTAATTGAATGCGAAGAGATTCCCCCAGTCAGTGAGACCCGTAGATAACGTACACCTTCCAGAAGCACTTGGACTTAAAGTGGGTGGTAGCATCAACTGGTCAGCAGTCGAGATAAGCAACGGACGATAAAATTCTAGGTGGAAAGAAAGCAGGGAAGAGATTTATACGAGCGGATCCATTGCAGGCATAGGTAGCGCTGCAAAGTAGATCGAGAAGTTTTGAAGAAGAAAAAAAGAATAAAGAGATGTATATAAAACGTTAGAATGACAAAGATGTGTAACATGCCTGATTAAATTAAGCAGGCTAGGTAACGCTTTATTACTGCCCGGTTTCAAAGGAGATGCTAATAACTTGTCATTATTATCACCATAATCGTATTTTATCAATTTTGATCCTCACGGAGGCACCGTTTTCGCGATCGGTTTTAAGGAAGGCGGCATCCTGCTTACTCTTGCCTAATAATAAGCAAATAAATAGAGAAAAACAAAAAAAGGACGCGGCTTTGAAATAGTGGAATGGATGAAAGATAGGATAACACAAATGCGAGCGAAATTGGCGTATACTATCTTAATATATAAATGCAATACGGGGGTCAGATGACTACATTGCTTATCGGCTAAACTCGTATTTACATTATACAAAAAGTATTGTAGTGGCTGTTGAGCGTTTGCACAGTGATCATCTATTTTAGTGGCCCACAAACAGCATAGGCGAAGGCAGACAAAGCGAAAACTGGGAGAGAAAGAGTCAAATAAAACAGGTAAAGGAGGCGCTTGTTTTGGGGAATTGGCATGAAAATAATTTTTGAACACAGTGATGACTGCTATATATTGTTGATGAAGCAATTTGTGTAAATTACGCGTTTAATGCAGGATCACGCGCTGAAGTCCTAAATAAGTGAAATTTACTTTGTGCCTTTTGTGCAAAGGCGTTAAAAGAATTTCAGGTTAGTAAAAATTCATTGCAAGTGAGTTTCAATGAGCGCTGTAAGAGACATCAATGGTTGTTATATTTTTAGTAGGTAAATGTTTATAAATGGAAACGGCGGCTCACAATACGGTTGCTTTGTATGTCACATCGTTCATGATGTGAAGTTCAACCTTCAAGAAAGTACCTTCATCGTAATAAACTTATGGATTTAAAGTGGACGAAAGCATCAACCGGTCAGCACTCAATATAAGGAACAGACGGTTAGAGCTTTGGACACGTAGTACAATGTCCATTACGCTCTGCCCATCATCTTGCCAACAGATAATCTCTGGTTGACCTCCCTGTCCTTCTTTTACCTTTCTCTCTCTTGCTGACCGTGTTGCGACTTTGTGACAGGACATTCCGTCGCGATATTTTTAATTTTAATGTTTCCCTTCTTATCTTTTGAACCACTTGGTGTACCTGGGACACATTTTGTGATACCCTCTATGCTCAAAATCACTGCGCGTACGTCTATGAAAATGCGCAATTTTTTGGAAATTCTATCCTATCGAGGTGCTTTGCCTTGAAGGTCTAATAATGGTTATGTTGATGAAGAAAAACTGCAGTGTCAAAAGCACCGTCAAAACATCTTAGCAATGTTGACGTTATTTATTTTTGGCACAGATATATGTCGGCCTTTGCACAATATGGAGTTAAGCAAAGGCCGTTTTTTCCTACAGTGTCCAGCTACCTTTGGCTACTATGCACGAGGCAATGGTAACAGAATGCCCTAGACTTCTCTACGTTAACTTCTTGTGCTAAACGCCTAGAATAAGTGATACAACGCAACAGAAATTTCTTGACATACGTTCACGCAGTGCACTAGTCGTCGCATGGAGACTTACCTAAAAAAAATCCGGATCTGGCGTTGACGTTGGGATATTTTTAATGCAAATCTTTGTGAAGCGGGCAAGTGTATGCTCTCAAACTAAGTACAATGGCTACAATTGCGTTCATTATCATCATATGCAACGTGGAATCCAACACTATGTTCGCTTGCGCACAGCATAGGCCACAATTTCATTTTCATGAAATGTATGTATTTATGCACCACACCATTCACTACCTTTGTAGAAATGCAAACAGCAGTTCACGCGAAAACACAATGCGAGACATCGACGCAGTGACGTCACGACAACGAGTAAGATGTTTAATATTTTGAGGCGGAATAGTGGAGAGTTCAATGCGAATGACAGCCACAAGGTTGACTGTTGTTCCAAGAAGTAAGGTTGGCGATCGGGCTAAGGTTCACCAGTTTCACTTCGCCGTTTGTGCAACAATGACAACTGCCGCACGCGCACGTTCTATGCTACATAACGCGCGCGTCAGTCGTCTCAAAGAGCTACTTAACATTGGCACGCATGAACTATGCGTGCAATTGTGGCTTAATTGTACACATACTTCTCCCGTGCAAACGCCATGTCCGTAAGCCAAGTGGCTTAATGGCCAATAAAAAACGTGATTGTCGCTTAGTGGCTATAGTATCGGCCTGTGGACACGGGGTTCAATACCAGCATCGGGCAAGTAATTATTTTCTTCTTGCGAGAATATCGTGCGAGATATTCGGCAAGATAGCAGCAGCAGCCGCCGCAGCAGCCACGTTCTTCAAATTTTGCGACGGTTCTCAAAAAAAGCTTCACTTTAAAAGACTACCTGGCAGTCCGGCGGCCTTCATTTGTCGAGCTGGCATTAAGTAGAATGATTGTCGAGGCAATAAAATACTGCTTGTCCCAGCTAACATTAACTAAGCTGCTTAAAGAAAAAAATGATAAAACAAGTCACGGGGCAAGATACGATTGTCAAACCGGAGCGCGTTCGATCCTCAGACCTCTAACAACCGAACACCGTGGGCTTTATGAACATGTCTTGCTTCGTGATGTTTAATTTTTAGTTTTTTTTATTTGAATGGCTTGGCTAAGGTTAGCTGAAGCACCATACACAATATTCCCGATACTAATGACATAACTTTTGCCGTACTTCATCTGACAATATTCTACTGCTATGTTTCAGGCTGGGACGCACTCTCGAACGGCAACAATCAGAATTTCTCCACCTTCGAAAGGGACAACGATGCTGCGCCGTCCGAAAATTGCGCCGTCCGGTACCGCGGTGGTTGGTGGTACAACAAGTGTCACCTCGCCAACCTGAATGGCCTGAATCTGAACGGACCGCACGACAGCTTCGCCGATGGCATCGAGTGGAGCGTTCGGGGATACCCCACCCGCCTTTACCATTATTCGTTCCCCAGCGTGCTTATGATGATACGACCGGCTGGATCGCTGTTGGACCGTCGAAGCAAGCTGGAGTCTCCACTTCCCGTGTGAACACGGCAGCAGTTTCGGGGCAATAAATGTCAATTACGTTGCAAGAAAGTCAAGCAAGAAATAAAGCAACAACCGGCGAATGAAACCTGTGCAAATTGTGACTGCTTAAATTTTAACAGCGGAGCTGTTTAAGCTCTTGGTTGCGCCGCGTAGTGCAAACAAGAACTGCTCCTGGCGATGACGTCACCACCCATTGCCTAGCAACACCCTCGCGGAGCGGTGTGTGCTTCGCCTCCTCTCCGGGTCGTGCACATGTTGCCTTGATATCGGACGTTAAGGGGTGGGAAGGAGGGCATGCGCGCACGCTCGGCAGAGAGAACGAGTAAATGAGAGCGAGAGAGAAAGACATTGTAGCAGCACCAACGTGACAACACGCAGATCTGCTGCCGACGCGATCCGCGTTTGCCCGTTTCGCCGCATTCGCGCCGTATGCGCGCGGTGTCCATGACGGCACCACGCGCTTCTGGCGGCGGCCCGGCAGGTATCGAGCCGCCACGCCCCGGCAAGTGTGGCGGCGCAGCTTGGCCGTGACGTCAGCGGGGAGATAAAGCTCGAAGCCGCCGCGACGGCGGCAGAACTCTCGTTGACTCTGTGGCAAGTACATGTAGCCTTAACATGGGACGACCAAAGAAGATCCGTACACCCGAAGAAGAAGCCGCTCATCTCGAAGCGCGTCGCGAGCCAAGCGTGAATCTGCGCGTCGGCGGCGAGCCGATTCGGAATACCGTGCCTACCAGCACTTAGCCAAGCCTAGAAATACTTAGCCAAGCCTAGTGAAACCTGGAAGAAGCTAGGTCGATCACCAGCTCAGCTGTTTACTCCAGCCTTGCACCACTAGTTATAGGTCGGCAGTGTGGGAGAAAACTCACTCACACTGACTCACCATAATTTTTCCAGATCCCGCACTCACTCACGTTCACGCTCACCTGCACTCACACTCATTGGCACTCACTCGCGCTCACCTGCACTCACATTCACTGGCACTCACTCGCACTCACCTGCACTGACACTCACTCGCACTCACTGGCACTCAATCGCACGCGCACTCACCCCTTCGAAATAAATGCGAGTGAGTGCACTCATGAGTGAGTGTGCCGATCTATATCACTCACCATTCGTGCATATTCATAACGAAGCTTCCAATTTAGCACCTGTTACATCGGCAGTGCGCCAAGGCTGTGCTTTGGGCACCGTTTTATTTTAAATACAAATAAAAGATTTGCCTTCCCGATTACATAGAAACATCCATCTATTCGCTCACTATTGTATTTCCTACCGCACAATTAATAGCAGTAATGATCACCATTTACAAAAATTAGCGCTGCTTGCACCGGAGGCGCAATGCTAAAGAGACAGGGGAGCTGATGGGCACCTATAGCTAGTCCTGGCTTTTGGGCTAGGCTAAGCACTAACCAGTCATTCCCAGCATTTCCCGGAATTTACTGATTATTGATCGATTATGGATTAGCTATTGATTGGCTATCGCAAGGTATTGGCCACGTATTTGGGCTAGGCTAAGCACTACCAAATCATCCCCAGCATTTTTCGGCATTTACTGATTATTGATCGATAAGCTATTGATTGGCTATCAATTGGCTATCGATGACTGATTAAGCTTAAGTAGTCCCAACCATGCTTAACTGACTTAGCCAGGCTCAGCTTCGCTACGAGGAGGAGGAGGAATAAACTTTATTTTTGTACAGCAGATTTGTGTGGCCTAGGCCTCTCTACCTAGATGACTGCCTGGAGCCCTTGGGCTCTGGCGGCATCTTCGGCCTGCTGGATTGCCTTAAGTTGGTCTTCCGGTGCAGAGCTGAGCAGCGCGGTCTCCCACTGCTCTCTGGTCTTTTGTGTTTTATTCTGTGTGGGGTGTCCCAGGACAAGCCCAAACCATATGTTGTAAGTCCGCCCTTTCTTGACAGAATCTGCATCTATCGGTGTAAAGTTCTGGATAGTAACGGTGGTAGGCCACCGGGTTCGGATATGTTTCTGTTTGCAACAAGCGCCATGCTGTCGCTTGTTCATAGGGTATGTGCCATTGCGCTTGAATCCTTTCTGCACTGCAGCCAGGATCGGCCCACAATTTTTTTTCGCGACGGATGGACTAACGGCCGGCTTAAACAGCTCCGCTGTTAAAATTCAGCCTTTTCTTAGTGTCAGGATGGCAGATTACTCTAATTGCCTAAAAATCTGTTACGCTAACAAAAAGTAGAAATTATGAATGAATTATGAAGTAAGTACATTATGAATGAATTACTTCTCACTTGTGTATTTCAGCGTAAGTATTCAGGTGTCATTTTAACACACGCTCTCCGATGGGTAAGCCATGTTAACAAAATAACCTCAAGTGGAAATTAATGTACATGCTGAGCCCTAATGCGACTCTGAAATCAATGTACATGCTGAGCACTAAAGCGACTCTTCTTTCTGAGGCGACACCATGGTCTTGAGCCCCCAGATGCAAATCTGCGGGCCAACAAAATGTTTGTTCGACCAGTGCTTGAGTACGTCAATATTGTTTGGTTTCCGTACACAAAAAAAACTCATTGCAAGAATGTAGGGAGTGCAAAGGAAGGCAATAAGGTTCTTTTTTAACAAATACAAGTTCACAGATTCATTGACTGAATTGTTAAAGAGAGCTCGTTTACTAACACTGCAAAGTAGGGCAAAACTAGCACGAATAAAGTTTTTGTTTCAATTATTCATGGTGACATAAACATTGACGTATCCGTACTAAGTTCTTCGAATCGTTCTAGGTCAGCACGCCAGAAGCACTCACCGAACACCTAAAGAATAAACCTTTAACTAAAATTGCTTTAAATGTTCATATTTCCTTAAAACAATTAGAGAACGAAATGAACTTAGTCCTTCCGTTACTCACGCTTCATCTTTCAATAACTTTTTCATAACTTGGAGCGGCCGCCAACGTGAACAGCGTTCGCTCGGAGCTTACCCCTCGTTGATCATCGAGGAGGGAACGGGAGGCAGACAAGACGACGTGAAACAAACTGGTTTAATACATCGCTACGGGCGAGCGAATATGGAGAAACAGAGCAACATAGGGCAGCAAGGGTAGCGCGCCGGCAAGGTTGGTATAAAAATAAAAACACAGAAAAAAAAGAGCTGCTATATCGAGAGGTACCGCGCGTCTGCTATGCCTGTTGCCATGACGACGTAAACCACCATGTGCGCCGCCGTTTTTATAAAGTATCGCCCGCCTGTAAGGGCCGTAACTTCAGGGCGCCTTGGCGCTAGCGTCGAAAAGAGCGGCTGCAATAACTCGACCAATGGGAGCCATGCGGAGATTCTCACGGCGTGCTTCGCTGGTCATCCGCCTCCTGTGGGTGGAATGCGTCCTCATTTTTGTCCCTCCCTCTTAAACGTACACGTACAGGCTCCGATAAACTGGTAGAGCGGAAGAGGGACTAGCCAAGTTAGCACAGAGTAACCGAAAGGCACGCTCGCATACATGGAGAAAAAGCGAAGATGCAATGATAGATACCGCTTTGTTCTTCCTTTTGTGTGTGTGTTTCGGCGTTAAGTGGGTGACTATGTATACGGACAGTCAATCTCTCCCTCTTTTTCCCGCTCTCTTGGCTGAATCCAACCGAAGGGGAGCTTAGTGAGCATGAGCGGCAAGCATGCATACGTCTAATGTCAATGACAGAGATAGGCAGAGAGATGTTGGGGTTGTAATGGTATTTATTAAAAACAGCGAAGTGACCAGCGTTGAACGTCGGTAAAGCGAGATTTGGGTCATCGCCTTTCTCACTTACGTCGCCCAGCTGTAGCAGCGCCACGATTGCTGTATTCGTCATTACTATGGCCCCGCGAGAAACAAAGCAATTAGCCATCTTGACGACGCAGGCTGACGTGCACGCCGCTGGAACTCGACCAAGTACTTTGCCGGCGACCGTTGCCGTAGCAAGAGCGGGGGCTGGCTCCCGACCCATGCCGAAAGTTTTGCACTACTTTGTATGCACATACATTCACGCACACATGCAGACACACACACACACTCGTATAGGAGAGTGCTACATGACATGTTCATACATGGGTGACCTGGAGCTCCGGGAGCTATTATGACGTTTTCCCAAACTTCGCGCTCTGGAGACAACAGCCTGTGTAGTTGAAATGATGAGCAGATCACGCACGGCTCTTTCCGTGAATTATTACTAGAAGCGAGAGGTGTTCGCATGTAACCATGCCTCTCATATTCCAACTGCCCGTGGCTATCTTCTCACCCCGAGGACACGCTACTGGGAAGCTGCGGCCAGGTCACATTATCACCTAGGGGCCGAGACAGCGTCATCGAAGCGACGGATATTCTACCTCTGGCTGCCCAGCCGACGAAAGAAGCTGCTTGGGGGAAATCGGCTGCATCTTTAAAGGGCCCCTAAACCACCTCAGATATTTTTTGAACATTTCAAGTAAACCGGGCATCGAGTTCAGAATGCCGTCACGATCAACGATGCCAAATGCTGCAGCGCTACGCACCGCGGGCGCGCCATAAAATTAAAAAAAAAAAACAATGTTCTCCTCTACAGGCCGTTCCGGTATCCCCAGCGGTCGTCACGATGTCAGCAGCGTGAATCTGGTGATGTCAGCGGCGATGACGATGCCCATTGGTCGAACAAGAACGTACGACTTCCAGTTTGTCTGCTAGCACGTGTGACGTATGCGCGCTCCCTGCTCTTCCTCATCCTGTTGCTCACTTGTGCGCCCTTGCGAATCGGTAATTACAGCCCGCAACGTAAGTGCCAAATCGCTCGCGTTCCAACACAGTCGTGCTTAGCGGTCCGATTAGCTGCGCGAACAGAGTGCGACAGTGTTGGCCTTTCCAGACGTGCGCGCAACACAAGGTCTACAGTGGCAAGCTTCGCATAACACGGGCCGGCACCGCAGCAACAGCGGGTAGCCGAGAAGCGCTGAGTCCACGTCTACGTTACCCGCACGGTAACTCGCCGCACGCCGTTTGCCATTCGCGGGCCGCCGTTCGACAACAGTTTTGCTCGTGAACGACGAAATTTCCTTGCCGTACGTAGAGAGGATGAGACCGTGACTCATTTGTGCGGCAGCCTCACCGCTGCTGATCGCTCGACGGCGCCGATGTCGTCGCTAGGCCTTTTGCGGTTCCCTTCAAAGCTAAAGCGGACGCTGCTTCGAAAGGAATTACCGACGCCTACAAGCCGCAATATTTTGTTATCGTTGTTATCGCTCTTCGCAATAATTGCACACAAAGAAGAAAAATACGCTGATATTAGCGGCGCCGTCGGCTGCGTGCGAGCACAGCCGAGCCGTTCGTCTACCGTCGGTAGCCGTACACTGCAGCTGAGCTGCAGCCGATGTTTTCGTTGCCGGTGGCGGAGGCGCGCAGCTTCGCGGTCGTCAACAGACCCGTTGATCGTGCAGCCGGCGGGGCGCCGGCCCAACTGCCGTCTACTTTGGACACCTCTCGCGCGGCAGACGTTCTACGGCACTGGAGGCCGGTTCGCCGTCGGTATATGTGCCGCTAGCGTGTATACACGTGCCTTAACCGGAAGTAGGCAGTGTTATGAGAAGCGCGTTGGCGATGACGTATGTCACGTGACATTTCGAGAAGCACTCGGCGAGGAGGGGAGACCAGCCGACGCAGAGAGTAGCGAAGGAAAGAGCGAAACGAGCGAGAGCCGTTTTTCGATCATCCAACGCTTGTAACTCCGCTATTACGGCACCATTTCGATAAATTCTCGTGACTATGTGTTCGTTGTAGACTCGTGCACAACTGCAACACTACAACTAAATTTGGACCTCTGGGTGGTTTCATCATCATCATCATCATCATCAGCCTATATTTTATGTCCACTGCAGCACGAAGGCCTCTCCCTGCGATCTCCAATTACCCCTGTCTTGCGCTAGCGTATTCCAACTTGCGCCTGCAAATTTCCTAACTTCATCATCCCATCTGGTTTTCTGCCGACCTCGACTGCGCTTCCCTTCTCTTGGTATCCATTCTGTAACCCTAATAGTCCACCGGTTATCCACTGGGTGGTTTAGGGGCCCTTTAAAGGGGCCTGAGGCCGAGTCGCGTATTAAAATAAAAAACCTTGCATACCTTTCACAGAGACCGCCTTCCGAGACACCCCAACATTAACGTTTGGAAGTATTGGAGTGCACCATTTCGAAAGCAGATTCGATGGCAGACTGCGGCGAGATTTCGAACTTGTCAGAACACAGCGAATTACAGTTCCAATGGGAGAGGCGCGGTGACAGACAAACACCTCTGACGTCTAGGAAACATTCTCTGGAAGCCCGGAAGAGCGGTGCTTGGTGTGTTCATCGTCAGAGCCACCCGTACACTGTGCATAGTTTTCGCCCAGTGTGCATGCGCTTGGCCTCGGAGTTTGCCATAAAAAGGGCTGCGCCTAGTCGTGTCAGCTTTCTCTAGATATCGAGGGGCTAGCCTCCAAGGCCTTCGGCGTCGGCAAGCAACAGCGCTCTTGGCACTGTGTCAACCTTGCTGAGCCTGCCTGCGTTTGTGGCATGCCAGGAACGCTAGCTGTCGCTCGTAGGCACCGACATGTCCAGCACTGGTCACGCGAAATGTCCCAAAAGTGAAGGTACCTCCGAAATTGATCGCTCTACAATACCTTCCCTACATGCGTACTTAAGTTAAACCAAGTTAAGACCTAGCAGCAACCAAATTAATACCTAGCAGTATCAGCCAGCAAGACTTGAGGATCGACAGTTTCGCTGTGCCTAAGGTTTGCACGTCCGAATGCAAACTTGTCCGTTTTCTGTTATTTTGCTGCTGTTTATGCTTATGTTGTGTTGTGGTTCATTCATCCATACAAGAAGACTTTCCAGGCACACTTGGAAGCGTAATTTGTGACTGAAATAGCCAACCAGAACCGTGCTTGCAAAGCCCACGGCGTTTCCTTCTTTCTGTGATGTGAACATTTCCGCAACTTCCCTGCCAGCTGCGGTGCAGTGTCGTGTGAAGTGCTAGTGATTAAATATTAGAACTGTTCGTATTTTAAACTTCACACTGCACCAGTAGCGAACAGGCGTTCCTCAAGACAGCACTACGCCGAAGTATGTCTGCCTCCAAATTATAATAAAAGGTATGTTTTTCTATCATTTTTCATAAACACATTGTGTTTGATTTCAGTTTCCTATTCCGCATCTTGGCAGGTCGTTACAAGCGTCAACTGTAATGACGTGAAATGTTTTAAAAACAATTTTCTCACATACTTGAACTACGCCGCGTCATGCGGTTTGCTTGAAGTGGCTATAAACACGAAGCGTACAAACACTAGGTTTTCACAGAGGTCGCGATGACGCTTAATTAGTGGTACGTAATAAGGCCATGAACTCAGTCATTGCTCTTTCCTGCTCAGGCTGCACAAGTGAGAGGTGGTAAAATATTTAGCTTATACTTTAACGCATGCGAGCTTAAATCAATTGGGCTTTTCTTCTTGCTTGTTTAAAGCACAACTCTGAGTATCGGACGGTAATGCACAGCAACTGATGACTTCCTTTTTCTTTAAGGATACAACACCCAGAACATGTTTGAACGCCCAGAACATGAAGCGTTGAACATGTTTTAATTCAAATATTTTGACCAATTGTGGACTACGTTTCTACCATGTTTAAAGGGAAATGTTGGTTAGGAGGTTTGAAATGATTGACAAAGTGATGATTAGGCATAAAAAATGTTTGTAGAATGATGGTAGGATGTTGACAAAGTCTACAAACGTGCTTCTATTCATTGTAGGTGGCCAATTGTTGGCAGTGTTACTAGGGTGTCTAAAGAAAGCGCTTCAGTTTAATGAACGTTAATAGGAGGTGTAAAGAAACGTGTTTCTAGACAGTTAGTAGAAAGTTTATAGACAGCCTATGAACATGTTTCAAATTAATGTTGGCGGCCAATTGTTTCTAGGGTGTTACTAGGGAGTTGTTAGGAAGCATAAAGACCGTTGGAAGGATTTCAATTACCTGTTGGTAGATTCAAGTAAAAATAGTCTAAAGACGGTCTAAATGATGTTGCTAGAAATATTTATAAGGGCTATAGTGACGTGAAGCGAAGCCGGACTCATGGGGGACGTCAAAAAATGAGTGGCAGCGCAGGTCGAGAATAGGAGAGAGACAATGGTGCCCGCCGCCAATTCACGGCTGTGTAAAGAAGCGATGAGTCAACGGCAGGGTGTTGGGGAACAGGTGACAGGGCTTCACCAATCTGTGTTTCGAATGGCGTGCTGCAGGTCCGGAGCCAAAGTCTGGGTGGGTTCGGGCATAAGAGGCAGCAAAGAAAGCGGGCGGGTGACCTGTTCACGGACAAAGTCCTTGACCTTCGTGAGCAGCGACTACTAACAGCCGAAGCTGGCAGCAAGCTGCAAGATCCATAGTGAATCGGTGGGTGCGAATGCTTGACGTGCAATTGCGCGTTGCCGATGCAGCTAGCCAAAGCTCTGAGAACCAAACCAAGGTGGGGACGCTGGTGGGATTTCTGGGCAGCACCGATTGGAAGGCGTCACCCTCGATTCCCTTGCGAATGTTCTGCACGTTATTTGCCTCCGTCACCGTAGAGCTAATGTGGTTACAGAGCTCCAATACATCTTCAATGTATCAGGTGAAATTTTCAGCAGCTTTATGTGCACGTGTATGCAAGCACTGCTCTGCAAGGAGCTTGAGGACAGCGGGACGGCCAAATATGCCGATCAAGGAAGTCTTAAACGCGGACCGTGTTCGAATTTTGCTCTCGTGATTGCGAAACCAGAGGTTGGCGACGTCCTTGAGATAAAATGTGACGCTGGGGGTTCCTCCGGCGGAAATCGAGTCCCGCTTCTGCGGTCTCCCTCGAGAACAGCGGGAACGCATTCTCGTGGCTCCAATTCCACGCAACGTTCATCCCGAACACAACGTGGGTCGGAGACGAGCTAGGGCCAAGGCTCTCCTGGGCAAAGCTCGGGAAGAGGCTCCGGATTGCTGTTTTGTTGATGCTGCCCGGTACCCCGACGGGACGGCGTTCGTAGCGGTGGGCATCGATCACGATGGGAAAATCACGAACTCTGCGACTGTTCGAACGAAGTCGGCCGAGGTGGCGGAGCAGGTGGCCATAGCCCTGACCCTGCTGGACGACAAAAGGACCACGATCTACAGCGACTCGCGGACGGCTGTACGAGCTTTCGCCAAGAGCACCGTTTCGGAGCAGGTCGTGCGCATTCTACGGGACAAGGACATCAAGTCGCACACGATCATCTGGTTCCCTGCACACATGGGGCAGATCAAGGGCGCCCGCCCAACCTCAACGAGTCGGCCCACAGAGCTGCGCGAGGAGTCGTTGACCGCGTAGCTACCGGGTGGCGCGACGCTGAGGTTATGGACAATCGGGACCCTCCCTCCTCATATAACGAACTTACCAAACATTTCTACATGGGACGGAGACGATATCCTCCGCCACATAGGAAACTAAACAGACCACAGGCGTTGACACTCAGATTACTCCAGGTCGGGGCATACCCTAACCCCGCACTGTTACACAGAATATACCCAGACATACAATCGACCAATGCTTACGAGCTATGCTCAGACCTAGCTGACTTGGAACATATGCTCTGGCGGTGCCCCGCGTTACACGACGGCGACGATGTCACGTCGACCAAATGGGAGGCTGCCCTAAGCAGCCCCGATCTTGAAGCACAGCTATGGGCTGTCCATCGGGCCCACGACGCAGCAGAGAGGCTCGGCCTTTCTGTGCCGACGTGGGAGCGGCCCGCTACGTGCTGACGCGCGTTCCGAGGGACAATAATAAAGTTTTACATACCATACCATACCATACCATACCATTGGTCGGCTTCTACTGATCGACCAATTTGTTGTGGGTGCTTACGCGTTCGTACGCCTACAGGATATCTTCCACATTGGAATCCCCTTTGCCGCTGAAGCTGGCGGGATACCGCTGACGGTTACCGGCGCGACGTATGACGGAAATACCAGCAGTAGATGACAGGAACCTCGTCGGCCATACTGCTAATAGGTGCGGGAACAGAAGGCAACCTCCAGGAGCAGCGTTCTATGTTGACGCTGGGAATCCACACACCTCCACTAATATGTTACTCGGTTTACTCAAACTAAGGCAACTAAATCGACGGCAAGCACAAGACAGTCCGAATCCAAGCGAGCACAAGCTTCGGTCTCAGGGCAGCTAGCTTCAATTTTTTTTTGTTAGAAGGACGCAAGATAGTGGTCAAAGTGTTAAAATAAACTATCCGCACCGTAATTTATGATAATTCTGCAAACAATTAATGAGAACTCAGGAGGAGGAAGCGCAAATCATTTTTTCTGCGCTATTAAGTGAAAAATGCAGGAACACGACACGGACAGGGTTCCGCCATGAGCGACAGCTGAGGAAAACTGGCAGCGCAGCGGCACAGCACCGTAGTCACAATCCCGCGCGGAGCAAGAGCGCAAGCAGCACGTCCTGCACGGTGCGCCGTTGGCAGATGTGCAACAAAAACTCGTGACGTAATGTTTTTTTTTTATTTAGATGTTCACAAGAGACACCATGTTGACGTCAATGTGGCGTGGAGCTGTGCATTGCAGCTGACTGCCCACACGTACTATAAATTCTAATTTATACTTAAAGTTATACTTGCTATTGATATTTTGTAGATGTTTTGTGTGTGTTCACAGAAATTGATCTATTTATTTTGAGTTCGATAATTTAATGTGTTAGCATTCTTAGAGTACTTCACGAACCCTCTGGGGGCTATCTATTTATGTATGTATGTATGTTTCTAACTATGTATCTGTCTATATACGTGTGTACCTAACCGTTTTCCCACCTACCTGGGACTTTGGAGAGTCAGTTGTGGAATGAGTAGCACATTGGGCAGCTGTTCTGCTGTAACAGGGTTCGTAACCAATCATCGGACTAACTTGAGTAACTAAGCATGTACAGTCCTCATCAATATGAAAGGGAACAGCGACTTTTTTAAACTACGATTACTCGTTATGCTTGGGTTAAAATCTAGCAACTTGATACTTAGCAATAAGCTTTCCTAATGAACTTTTAGTAGCATTGAACACTTTTATGGAGGACATGTGTGTTTAGCCCCTACGGGCGTTTAAAAAAAACAGGTGTTCCCTTTCATATTGATGACGACTGTAAATACGCGTACATATATGCCGCTCTCCAGTGAACCTCTTTCTCGCCGAGATGCATCACTGTACAAGCGGGACTGCAGTCCCACTTCTACAGTGATGCAGGGGTGGGTACCGCTGCTCGAATAAATTCTATGACGCTGACTTGGAGTACTGGAAATGTCCTACTCGGTCTGTGCTGGTAGTATCCAATGTACCTCTTTGATGCAAACTTGGGTTACTACTTTGAGGTTACTTGGGTTAATGTGGCGCGCTCTACAATGACGAATAAGATCCCTTAAATTTCTCCTATGCTGAGCGGAATTGATCCCATGTCACATTGGATCCCCAAGGACAGCAACCCGACGCATTAGCGGGCTACAGCAAAAGTGCACTGGGTATCTGCCGCTTATCAATGAACGTCTTTCACGCCAACGCTTTAAGCGTGCAGCGCCATGAATGCAATATGTACATGCCGCTCTTCAAAGAACATTTCGCCAACTTGGGTTATGGGGCATGTGCCGCTAGGTGTGCGGCAAGCCAGGGCACAATTGTCTGCGTTCGCAGAGACCGGGGCGCAACGCTGCTGACCTCGCAGGCCACGCAGGGACTTCACGGCAGTGCCAATAAATGGGGCAACGCATCCAGAAAGAATAGGGAGCGTACATGCAAGCACTCTTTTAGGGTGCTGACAACACCAAAATTTTGACCGCTATTTCCGCCAGATTTGGTGGGTAATCATTTTGGTCCTCAGTCTTTGTGCCTTTATTAAATGCGAAGCATTTCTTGCCGGCGGCTCTGTCTATATTGTCCCGCGTCCCCTCCCCCTCTCTCTCTGCCGCGAAACCATCTCCCGCTCAAGCTAACCATCTCCCCGCTGCTTCGCACCCACACATGGTTTCCCTTTAGCGGGAGATGGAGTAATTTTTTTGTCACGCTCTGGTGTACTCATGTTGGCACGCGATGTATTAAATTTCTTTAATTTACTTTTCCGCCAGTGCACACAAGAAACCTGCATACATCTTTAATATACTAGTTGCCTTTTCCTTTTATTTGAACGCATCAAACTTACTTTTCTATTGCATGTCGTGCGACACATATAAAGCAACAAGTTATAAGGCACGATGGCGTGCTCGTGGTAGTATTATCTCAGACGCGCCATTTGTCTCTGGTTCCTGAGGCCAAAGTTTATTAAAGGAAGTTAATTAATTTCACGTCACCAAGGGTTGCAGGAAATGTGGTCGGTCAGCTGGTCTTTCGCCATTTTCTGCCCCAGATTTAACCCGCCAATATAGCTGGCGGCGGCAAGTGCTCTTACAAAGGCTGTCACCACCCTAAAACAGCGCTTGCATGTAGGCTCCCTACGCGCCATGCATTTCGGATGCCACCACTGGCTTCGCGGTTGCTACGCTAGATAGGCACCGAATGTTTAAGGGAAGCGCAAAAGTGGAGTCTCGCTGCAGTACACGCCTAAGGGCCCATTCAGACTTGCGACTAGGCGAGGTCGCGCGACCAAGTTAGTCCCAAAGCGACCAGTCTCAAGTAGTCGCAAGTGGTCGCTTTTCTCGAAAGGTGACCGTTTCGTTCCAATTGCTCTCTGCTCGATTTTTCAGCCGCGCCACCGCAGGCGCAGAACAGCTGAACCAATCAGATGGGAAGGAACAGGACGTCCGTATCACTGGCGCTTATTTTACGCGGCGATGACACTGCAAGCAGATGTGAACGGCATATCGCGTAACATTTCGGTTTAGCGACTCGTCGGTCCCATATGTCAGTGTGAATATCGTTCGCCTTGAGTAGCTTTCTGGTTGCCAGTCGCAATCGGTCGCGCGACCTCGCCTAGTCGCAAGTGGGAATGGGCCCTTATACATAACTCGTTTCGCTGATGGCAATACGTTGAGTGGCTTTGTTAATAAGCGTCGTTGAGTAGCTATGCTAATGAGTGTCAATGGTAATGGCTTGCAACTGCCGCCGACACTCATCGTAGAATGAATTCTGCCATTTTATTATTTTGGCTAACGCCACGATAATATCGATGACGCTAAGTTCAGCATTCCAAGACTATTTTTAGTGTCAAATGAAAATGCATTTTAAAAGTTTGCCAGCCTGCTTACCTGCCTGATGTCACCCTTGTACGTGCGAAATGCGTGCGCTAGTGTTTGTTCAACTTCAAAAATATTTGTCAGTACTCGTTTAACAATGAGGTCAAATTTCATTGCGTTTTGGAAGCACGTTCCCGACTTAGGTGTTCGGTTTTCAAGTACAGTACCAAAGAACTACATATCTGGCGTCAGGGTGCAAACAAAGTACTTTTTTACCCAACATTTCCGAATCGCTGTTTGTCGCACAAAAGTAAGTGTAAAATATTTTATGCTCAAAAGGGTTCTGTCAAGTACACGGTGCTCGCCAACCTCCGAAACACGGCCAACCCGTGACTTTTGGCGCACTCGCTCTTTCAATGAAAAGCAGAAATATCGCCTTCTAAAGTACGATAAAGGTGCAGTGCGTATGAAGCTTAGAGCACTGCACGGGCTCGGGCTTACCCGAAAGCCCGGGCCCGGCCCAGCCCGTGGGCCGGGCCGGGCCGGGTAGAGGAGTTTTTTCACGGGCTCGGGCCGGGCTCGGGCACGGCGTGTGCTTTTTGACCCGGGCCCGGGCCGGGCTCGGGTTTTTTGACGCGGGCCCGGGCCGGGCTCGGGCTTTCTGCGAGTTATTCTCGGGCTTCTCAACTCTGAAAAACATGTATTTCTCGGTCTCGGGCCGGGTTCGGGACGGTTTCGAGTCGGGCTCGGGCCGGGCTCGGGCTTAAGGTAAAGGGGTGGCGGGCCGGGCCGGGTGGGTAACGTAGATTATTTCCGGGCCCGGGCCGGGCACGGGTCTCGCCATAAAAGTTTTGATCGGGCTCGGGCGGGCCGCCCAATGTGAAAACGGGCCCGGGCCGGGCCCGGGCCGCAAAAATCGGCCCGTGCAGTGCTCTAATGAAGCTACCTGAGGGCAGCGTCTCCCTCACCACTGCGCAGTTCACAGCTGGGAATAAAGTTCAAAGAGGCACGCTCACAGCGTAAAATATGGCGTGGCTCTTTCACCACCAGCAGTGGAATTGAAAACAGAACTAAATGGGCTTTATTTGCTGATTAGATACAAAGTGTATGGCCGCTCCTGTAAAACGTCTATTCTTTGAGGATTGCAACTGAGCCATTACACAAATTGTGCACTTAAAGCAGTCCACATGTATGAAATATCTTGTAGCATAACGGCATCATACAATCAAAAGCAATACCATTTCATATTCTTAAAGAACACTAGGGAAGAAGCGCTTAAACACTGGTATATGATATAAAACAAGATATGAAAGCAGTGATCTGTTTAAACGATAAGAAAACACACAATATTACCAGGGGTATTGTTTCCCTAGTAGTGTACGTAACCGCTTTCGTGGTTTGTATTCATTGTCACAGGCCGTGTCATCATCGTCACACTGGGATAAGAGTAGTGGTACAGGAAACCTGAGCCATCACGTGTGCTCCACTCAATGCCGTCGGCGTAGCTGTCGTGGGGACCGTTCAAGTTGAGGCCGTTCAGATTAGCCAAGTGACAACTGTTATACCACCAGCCACCGCGGTACTTCTCAGCGCAGTGAGACGCTGTGTTGTCGTGGTCCCGGTCAAAAGTGGAAAATTGGCTGTGGTTGCAATTGTAGAGCGAGTCCCAGCCTGCGTATTCCATTGTATAGAATATTTTAGCCTCATTCAATAGAGATAAGCTTTTTTACAACAGCTTAACAACCTTGATCGTCGTTTATCGATAATTTCAGGAAATGAATAAAATATTTTGCCTGTGTATAAGGAAGCCCCACAGCTTTGTTCAAATCACCACGTATACACTTCCTTCGACTTTCAGAAATAATGTCCACCTTTCCTTCAAACTTTTAAGAAGTTACAATCAAGATGCATGCCTGTCGCGAGATTCATTTTGATATCAGGACAAAGCCCGACGTCATCAGAAGAAGCAAAACTATACTCCATCTCAGCAGTCGTTCGCAGCTCTGTGGAAGCCTCAGAACGTCTTAGCCCACGGGAAAATAAAGCTCTCTAAACCCACCAATAATCACACAGTTATGCCCGCAACTATATTCCGCTGCACAAGATATTGACTGTGTAAGCCTCCTACCTTCCGCAATGCTGCAAGCGACATAAGATGACGTGTTGATATATCTTTTAAGGATAAGGCGGGTATGCCATATGGAGGCGGAAGAAGGTACACCTTTGCGGGGATTATGGAATCCGAGATTGCGCGCGCTCTGGCAGATTTCCCATTGGGCGCACTTCACAGCTAGAAAGCGTAATTCGGCGCACGCGCGCGCCCTCCCGTCCCTGGATGGTGCTGATAGCCGAGCGCTCTGGCTAAAAAAATTAAGGAGATGTATACAAAAATGCTGGATTGGAAACATGTACAATATACCTGAATTAATCAAGCAGGCTAGGTGACTATTTTTCACGGCCTCGTTCAAAAGGGGATGCCTATAAATCATGATCATCATCATCATCATCTGGCGAACGCGAAGGCGGCCGCAGAAGGCACACCGCGCGAGATCTGAACGTACGCACTGCTGGTCTTTTCCCGTGCTGAAGAAGATTTTCCCAAGATATATCCAAGGCAATTTTCCAGCTTTGCCTCGAACGTTTTGCCATCTCGACCATCTAGTTCTCTAGTGTACTTACTTTTTCCAGTAGTTTTATAGTCTTATCCAATGATTTTAGACTAGTTATGTTGTGTTTCATAATTTATATTTCTAAATGACTCATTTGTTAGTTGAAACACCATTCGTTGCCACTGAACATGAAGAAATAAAAAAATGCCTATAGACAGATGTACCAGGGCTAGATTTGAGACACGAAAATAGGAACAATACATCGAAGTTTGGTCTAATTTTCTATTGCCTAGTAGCTAACATCTTTGAACAAAATTACGAAATTTGACTTTTTTTAAGGGATACGTTACCAAGATTTGTGGCCCTTTCAATATTCCATTTTATACGTTCTGCCCACTTGTTACAGGCTATGAAGCTGTACCTATGCTATCAAAAATGCAGTTACAGCATCATCCTGTGAGGTGCGTCGGGGCAACGCAGCTTATATCCGTAATCTAACGCGCCTGTTGAGGCATGGGCTTATCTAACTCAAGACTCTTTCGAAAATGTTCACTTAACTGCATTCTTTATTTTAAAAAATACATGAATGAGTAGACAAATAACCGCGAAGTAGTTTTCCGGAAACACTTGGATACTTGGTAATTGTGTCACGTGCCAGAACTGCAGTCTCTCGATGGAAATTGTTACGCTTTAACGAAAAATGTATCCTTAATTTTTAGTTGATGAATACTCCGTTCAGCTAACATGCCACGTTAATTTATTTATTTTTCTTTCTGCTTTGCAGGCTGGCTGGTTACATGATCATCCAATGTGGCTCATTAAAATACTCCACGTGGCTAATGTATCATTGCTTCCAGCCTGATTTATTTCCTGAACGGCTGGTAAACACTCCATGCAGTGACGCGCTAGCAGTGTTCCCTAAAGTAATGCTTTGGCGTAGGTCCAAATGAAGCTTTTCATTTAATAAACATTTCGCTCATTATCGGAGGCTGAAACACAATGGTAACTTACTCTGCAAAGCTGTTGCTATTAATAATGAAAACTACTTAATAACTCAAGGACCACCAAATGAAGCAGCTAGTCCTTCTACACGCTTTCTTGCATTAAAATAAATTTTTCTGCCTTACCACGCGGACCCAAGTATCCTCCAAGCCGCATCTTGAAGTGATCTTTCTCGGAGCCGACCTTGAAACTCTCGTAGTCCAGAGAAACATTTTCACCGGTGTGGTTTCTCAAAACAATCCTCAGCTCCATGCACTCTGCATTCGACGTCAGAGCATGTAGCGCTCTGTTGCCTGTTCAGGACAAAGTTAAGCGAAAAGGTGTCGGAGAGAACTCCGGCAACAGTAATAATATACTCGGTGCCGAAAAACGAATATTGCGCGCACAAGAAAAGCGAAATTGGGTGTGGCGTTTCTGTGACTATGCAAACATGAAAAAACACCGACACTGCAGAAACAAAATGACAGTTTTCAAATTTGCAGTGACCATTGTTTGAGGGAGTTCGATTGTGCAGCTTGACGTCGCAAAACAAATCCCGGATTATGTCAGGCTCTGTAGTCGTGGGCTTCAGAAGAATTTCGACCACTACTGGTTCTTTGACGTGTACTCTAAAACAGTGCACAAGCATTCTTGCAGCCGCTCGCTGTAACAATGCGGTCGCTTCGGCCGGGAATAGATCCCGCCAATTCATGTTGGAAAGTGCACTTACGCGCTACTACGTGAAAGAACGCAAACAGATGTGCGAAATTTCGTCGTTTAGTGTCACGTAACTCAGTCTTTAACCAAGTAAATTGATCATTTTCGCCCATCAATACGATAGCAGCCATGAAAAAAAATTCCTTCCCATCGTAATCCCTTGCAGCACGTTCCAGAAACGCCCACCCCTTCTTTCTTTCACCCTTCATTCTGGGGGAAAGATTTTACGTTTACTGCGTTATTTAATGCTACAAGATAATTTAGCAGGCGAAAATAAAAGCAATGCCACAAAATGGATGTGTCGTGTGTGTTATTGAAGTACATCATCAATTAATCTGGACGACTTTCATTGCAGCTATGCTTTGTCGTTGTACAGAAGAGGAATCCCGTCGTAAAACTCTGTATTATAAAGGTATGTTCAGACTGCGGTCGTAACGTTAGCAATGGTGTGCGTATGTGCATATCTCTGCTAACTTATCTTGGAATGTTCATACAGACTACGTAATTAGCAATGCTAACCGCATGCTTGGCTACCTGCGCCGTAACTTTTCAACTGCCCCTTCATCCCTAAATATGCTTCTTTATACTACCCTTATACGTCCGAAACTAGAATATGCATATGCTTTTGGGATCGTGCCACTGATAAACTAATTATTTCATTAGAACTCGTTCAAAATAATCCAGTTCGTTTGATCTTACGTATTTACATTAGAACTGCAAGTGTGTCTGCCATGAAAACTAATCTTTCGCTTAGTCTACTTTCTTCTCGTCGCAAAATCGTACGTTTAGTTCTTTTTCACAAGCGATAGCATCATTCAACACTCCGCAATGATTTCATTTTTCAGTCACAATACGTATCGCCTCGAATCGACCAGTGTTATAAAGTTGGTCTCGAATCATGTCACACTAAAACTTTTTTGCAATCATTTTTCCTTCGGTCATCCACGGAATCGAACCACTTTCCTGCTGAAATCGTATCCATTCACGATAACCAACGGTTTCCAGCGGCTTTAGCTAACATTGTATAATCGAAGCATTTTTCGTACTATATGTTTGTAACCTAAGTGCATTTTGTATTTACCATTTTACTATCGTACTTTGCTGCCAATTTCTTACCACAATTTACCCCAACTAAAACTGTATGATCAGAATCTTTTGTACTTGAACGTTCTAACTGCTTTTTTATTATTGTTTTTATGTTCATTTGCTGTAACCCACTCCCCTCTTTAATGCCTGTGGCCCCGATTTATTTATAAATAAATAAATAAATGCACGCATCTGTCGTACAGTCCGTATCCTGCGCTACTAGCGTTAAGATCG
The DNA here is from genome assembly GCF_013339745.2 of Dermacentor silvarum. Taxonomy (NCBI): domain Eukaryota; kingdom Metazoa; phylum Arthropoda; class Arachnida; order Ixodida; family Ixodidae; genus Dermacentor; species Dermacentor silvarum. The sequence goes on along the minus strand of NC_051156.1, from coordinate 114,308,515 downwards.
TCAAGAATGCTGGTCGTTCACATTATCAGTTGCATACGCCACGCTTCTTAAGACCGGCCAATCAAAATGTGAGCTGGCCAGTTGCGTATCAGTGGAAGATTGCCTACTACTATGGACGCACGCATACACAGGCATGGCTCTTACTGGGGATGCTGGAAGTCGCGTCACCGGAAATTTAAAACAAGAACTGCGGCGCTTGTTGGATCTGTATCGCTTGTTGGAACTGTCGCATCTGTATGAAACGTAAATGTAGCGGGCCTTCCAACAAATTCGCTCGCGCGTGTTACGACTGTTGCGCTCTTAACGCTTCATAAGATTGAAGTCTTAACAATTCAGTTGCGCTGTTTGCGTTTGCGCTTGCGCTTCTTGTGAGGTATCTGCACACTACGCACGCAGTCTGAACGTACCTTAAGCGTCGAGAACGCAAATAAAAATGTTTTGTTGGATCGTTCCTGCCCATGAGAAGTGTTTTTATTTTCCTAAACGTACCTATGAGTTTATTTCACGTCGCATTCGCTAAAGTTGTGCCGGAAAGGTGAATGAACGAAGGAAGGGGACGCGCAAATCACGAGTAAAAGATTAGACAAAAAGACTGGTGTTTGGGACCATGCCACACACGAGAGCTCCATACTAACGCAGCTTACCGAACCAGTATTCTTTGGCCGGATCGCCAAAGCCGGTGGCATACTCTGTCCAGTTGCGGTAGAAGTGGTAGATGCTGTTGCCGAACTGCCCTCGTCTCTGAATGACCTGCACGAAGCATAAGCAGAACACGAAAGCCTGTAGTGAGACAGCACCTTTTCATCTGAAAAATCTCGGTTTGTTGGTGCTTCGCCAGCGAGATATTTTTCAGCTCGTGCAAGTGTAATCGCACCTCTTTAGTTACCTTCCTTTAACCTTTCTACTTGTCGTTTAACGTCCTGGAGTTCTTGCGCCACAAAACCCGGATTAGCTGTTTCGATTCGTAACAAGCCTTCCAGCTCCAGCCGTAGGCCCTGTTCCTGTTTTTGAGCTTGATACTTCATGTGTCCATCTCTTTCTATTGCAATCAATTTTATCACTTTGCTTAAACTTCCATTTTGGTACGCAACTGCGTAGGTTGTCACTAATAAACTGGTCGATTTCTTTCTTTGTTTTATCTATGAACACTGCATCTTTTATTAGCGCAATGTTCAATTTCCACCCTTCCCATTTAAGCTTTCTTGTTTTGCTTTTGGCCGATCTCAAACGTCACAAAACAATGATCACCAGAGGAAACAGCATCAGCATCGTGGTTCTGACGCAGACGCGCCATCTATGAACATACATACATTCGATCTAGTCGTGCATGACTGGTACCTTGAAAGTGTGTGAAGTGTTGGCGACTTCCACCCCTTGCGAACTGTGCCACACACTTAAAGAAAATGTTCTCGCGTATTCTTTAAGAAACGCAGCATTTTATCATTTATACCAGCAGTGATTGAACGGTCTTCTTGATTAAGCACACAATTTTAGTCGCCCAACACAATCACACACCTTTCAGAATCTGAATATACACACAATTCGCGAAAGAACGGACACCTTTCATGCGGGTTTGCGGGCGTGTAAACAAAAGTAAATGGCTAAACGAACACGCTTGCTGAAGGTGAATATAGATGAACCATATGAATGTGTTGTAGTGGTGGTACACACAAATTTCAGAGGAGAACACTTTCTATGAAGCCTTTAATGAAAGATTTGGTGATGGTGAAATAACAGCCATCTCTAGGACCACATGTAGAGCCGCCTTGGAGCATTGTAGACACTAGGAAGATTGCGATTTTGCGAAGATTTAATGTCAAACACGCCCCATCCCCGATCATGCGGCTATTCGGTGGTCCCGGGACCGTTGGGACGTTCTTTCACAGGCCGAAATGCCACCTATCTCTTAGGACTCATGCGCTTCGTGTCGCGCGACACAGGCAGTTCAGCAGTCAATGAGTTGATAAGGAGTGATGAGGGACAATATGGGCCTCATCAGGGTTGGTAGTGCTTCGATGTGGCAGGATAAAGTGTTAAAGAGCGAAAATTATTTAAAATGGTCGGAGCAATTCTGATAAGGTCTGATTAGAGTTCATAAGAATCGGATCGATTGCGATTAGACTGATAACGACCGATAACCTGTAAGGGTTGGTAAGAGTTTATACTGGTTGGATCAGGTTTGATAACATTGATAAGGACACTGAGCTGCATGAAGATGAGCAGGTGGGGCAATGCTTATGCATACTTACAAAACTCCAGTGGAGTTTCTGCTTATTTATTCTCAGTAGTATCGACTGTGGGGTTTTTTTTTTCAGGATTCGGCGAGTGCATACACAGGCGAACTTTGCACAGAACTTGCCATTCACGCTGTCACTCCATCCGGAAATGGACAAAGCCTTGCAAAGGTTAAAGAACGGCTGCACGCACCATCCAGCCACCTCCGTCGGTGTCCATGTCGCAGTAGACAACTTTCCCTTTGACGTCATCTTTCCCAACAAATATGTTGTACAGGCCACTTGTCGTCTGCCCCGCCCTCAAATGGTCTGTACAATGCCGGGGCCGCATATCGCCTGCGAAGTAGATGCTAATAAATGCTGGCAAGCAGATTCTTTCATATATTGAAAGCATGAACAAGCTTTGTTTGCTTCCTTTTTGATCTGAGTCCAGCTCCCTCTATGAGTGCACTTTCCCTAAAGCCTGCAAGCCTATTATTTGAGCATAATGTGTGTGCATATAAATTCCTGTTCTGCTTTCTGCTTCTGAAAAGAAGCACGCAATGTGCCTACTTCTGTACCATTCGTTTGATATTTAGGTTCGAGAAAATGTTAAGATTTCTTGTAAATTCATATTTTCTGAATAATTATGCATATGTGTCATTTTATGCTTCAATAAACGCCTGCTTTATTCATATTTAGAAATAGTTTTCCTTCTTTCACCAAATGCAGGCTAAAATATATGTAAATAAAACTAAAGAACAATAAAAAGAACGACTTCAGGGTAGTGCAGCAGGATTTACTCTAACGTCTGAATTTGCGAGCTCAGCAACGGCTGAGCTCGCAAACCGGGTATCGCTATCAACCGGGTATGCTCCCAGAAGTGGCAATTATTCGAAGTGCGCTTGACGCTAAATGTGAATTAGGCTTTAGCGGCAAACGGTGCTCCCGTGTGGGAGCAACAACGTCGAAAAGCTAGCCATAACACCCACTGGCTGTTTTTAAGAAGCCCTCTTTGGTTAATCTATTTACAAGTCGTTATTCTCCGCAGCACCCGCATAACATATTTATTTCGACTTGTAAGCAAGATGTTTTGGCGAAACTTACACTTTCACATAGGAGCATAAATTTGTTCTGAAGATTTCAGAAATAAGGTGTCACTTCAACAGGTTTCGTATGTCCACTGATTATAACTTGCATTTGCTCACCATTTCTGCATTCATCGTGCAAGTGTCTAACGTTTCAGGTTGATTCTTACTTTTTATATTCCGTTGTTTACTTCAATTGATTGTTTTTTGCCGGACCACTTATATGTACATCGTACGAAACGTCTTTCCGCAATCGAATGTTGCACAAGAGCCTACGACGAAAATTCCGATCATTTCTAATATTGTCTGAAATGAAACCAAATCGCGAGCAAAATAAGCAAGGGTTTCCTCACTTCTGATGTCGGAGAAGAGGTCCACGAGTTCCTTCATACGTTCTTCTGCTTGAACTAAGTCAGGTAGAGACTCGGCAACAGTCTTGACACTGCTTCTGCTTGAAACCGAGCATAGCATCACCAAGCTGAAGCCCATCATGCTCCAGCCCATTTTTTTTTTCACGTCGCTCACTATACCCTATGACAGCCAATACAGCTGAAACAGATAAAATGTTGGACAACAGCACCTTAATAAATGTATTTTAGAGGTCGCAAATCTTATTCAATGAGACCTGCACTCTCACTCGCTCTTTCTCGATATTTATCCACCTTTCTGTATTCTTCAAAACAAGATTTTCAGGAAACATGGCGCATTTACGTGTACTTCCATCCACCACGTACAGTTTTCCATAAAAACTGAATCCATAAAGAGAACAAAGCAGACAGCATGACTGCATATAGTGATAACTGATAACAAAAATATCCTAACTATGCATGTATTCTTTCATTACTTAAAACTAAATAGCGCGTGCTTGTGTCTGTCGAATGGCGTAGTACTGGACGGTGTACCATGTTCCATAATTATGTTACTGGAAGTACGGGAAGGTGCATTCTTGTTCCGTAATTATGTTAGGAGCTACAGCATCCGCTACCGCATGCCGCATGTTGCAAGTGCGCGGTTCAGAAAGTCTGGCATTTTTGAAGACCATTCTAAATCATCAGTCTTTTCCATGTCTGTCTTTCAGCACACTGGCATTTTTTGCAGCACAGGTGGCTTCCCGCACGAAGTTGCATTTATGGGAATGTACTGTCAAATATCTAGCTCCATTAAGTTTCCATTTATACAGGTCAGTTTGTCTTCGTCCATTGAGCTTTATTTTTGCAATAAAATGACGATATAGACCTTTTCAACCTAAGTATCTTTTCAATTAAAAAAATAATTCTAGAAGGTTCCCTTTGCCAGCCTAGCCTGCAACTTTAGCACCTGCTCGTTTTCTCGGTTGAAGCGTCGACACTTGGTTATTGCCATAGGATAGGCATGTGATGCCTCAAATAGATTTGTGCATGAAACAACGCGAACATCATACTAATTCATGTTTTATTGTTCTTGCTAACATTTTATCCATGTCACTACTAGGATGCACCATTATTCACCTCTGTAATGTCTTTATTTTAATTTCACATTACCATAGTCAAAGACATTGCATGTTCCTTAGCTACACTTGTTTATAGTGTTTATTCATTTACTGTCATATTCCTTTATTTTCATTTTTATTTTACTTTCCATACCTGTTCCTCACTGCAACATGTAGAAGGTTTCCCATTTCACTTGAAACAAACCAACCAACAGGCATCAATAAGGCATCAACCCTCCCCCAAAATTTGGGGGAGGGTTGGCCACCCTCCCCCAAATTTAGATTGGCCCACCCACATATTTAGGTTGTACTGCCACCATATTTTTTATAGCCCCACCCCAAATTTAGGTTAGCCACCCCCAAATGCTACTCGGCCCACCCCAAATGAAAATTGGCCTAACCTAAATTTTATGTTGGCCCACCCCCAAATATTCGGTTGGCCCATGTGAGATTTCAAGTTGACCCAGTCACAAATATGCTGGCCCACCCCCAAATTTTAACTCGCCTTACCCCAAATTTCAGATGGCCAACACCAGCATTTCAAGTTGGCCCACCCTCACATTTTAAGTTGACTTCCACTGACATTTCAAGTTGGCCCAGCCACAAAATTTTAGTTGGCCCACCCCCAAACTTCGGTTGGCACAGTCCCAAATTTCACCCACCCTAAATTTAGCAAGCCCATCCCCAAATTTTACATTGGCCCATGCCAACATTTCAAGTTGGCCCAGCAGCAAATTTCAAGTTGGCCCATGCCAAATTTAAGTAGGCCCAACCCCAAATTTCAGTTGGCCAATACCGTCATTTCTAGTTGATGCACCTGCAAATTTCAAGTTGTCCCATCCCCAATTTTTGTTGACCCTCCTCCAAATTTTGAATTTCCCTAAGTCCCAATTTGCAAGTTGACCTGCCCCAAATTTCAGTTGGCCCACCCCTATTATTTGTTTATTATGGAGCCCAATCTATCCCTATGGTTATTCTCCTTGATCAATTTTTTTCTTTGTTAAAATTGTTTCTTACCACCTAAAAGCTACCAATCATCTGCATTTATACTATTATATCGGGTGACAGAGCTCGGGTACTCGCCCAATAATTCTTATGCAATAAAAAGTACTTCCTTGAGTAAAGCCATTGTCTCTTTACTTAAAGCTATACTGCAATTGTATTTTAATAACTGTGTTTCTTGTTATGTACTATCGAACAAAAAAGCTTACGGACAGAATGATCTGACAAAAAGCTGAATATCTCCACAACCTCAAAACACAGCCTTGTATTTCCATTTCCAGCCTCTACTGGCATATGAGAACAACATTGTAATGTACGGTTTTACTGACTACGTTTAAAGGCTGCTCGGATATTTAGTATTTTCCGAGATCGCGTGGTTCGTACGCTTTCTTGGTCGATAGTATATATATATATATATATATATATATATATATATATATATATATATATATATATATTCTACACGAATAAGGCAATATGCATATTGCTTATTCTTCTTGAAAGAATGGCAGTAAGGATAAATCATATAATTTAGAGTAATGAGCTATAACACTTATTGTTCAATGTGTCAAGTAGACACTATGGTGTCTTTAATTCGAGACAATATGCGCTCAATCTAAAAATGAGAAATTATGCACTAATTTATGAAATGATGCACACTCATGTTCTTCTTCTTTCTGGAGTTTTACGTGCCAAATCCAGTTCTGATTATGAGGCACGCCGTAGTGGAGGGCTGCCGGATTAATTTTGACCACCTGGGGTTCTTTAACGTGCACTACAACACAAGCACATGGGCGTTTTTGCATTTCGCCGCCATCGAAATGCGGCCGCCGCGGCCGGGATCACTCATGTAGAGAGTGCATAAATTAAAACGTTTTTGCAGCCCTCGATTATTCGGAAAAGTAGCAGGACGCAATTGTCTCACCTTTTTCAATCCGTCTGAGTAAATGCTAAAATCTCCCTTTTGTCCGCAGCATAACAACGTCCTCTCGTTTCAGCGACATACAAGATTTGCAATAGAATTTCAGGTAGGCCCGTGGAGATATTTGTAACGATATATTCGTAACAATAGATATTCTTGCGGGGATTTTTATGGTGGCCTTCGAAACCGCAGCCCCGTATTACCTGTAATCTTTTGTAGAATGGCATTTTTCCGCTGCCTACATTTTATTCAATTAACTTGATTGAGACTTACGGTACATTACCCTGTGTGAAACTCTTCAATAAGTTATATGTGCTATAATGTTTGCCAATAACATGTCACAGTATTAATATATGAAAAAGTAAGGTATGCACTCTTATTGCAGGTATTATATTATTTGTATGCACTCGGGTTCTTTTATTTCCCCAGCTCTATAATTATGCATGCGTATGAGATTCGCCGATTTCACTATATTGACACGTGTACTTGTTTATCTTTCACCGGTGACCGCTTTTCACCGGCTAACAAATGTTAAACGTTATCGCTAGGCACAGGACGCGCCTGCATGTATCGGAAGTTTCACGAACGTTATCGATGCTTCTATCCGTTGTCTCCTGTCACCGACGCTCATGTAATCTGATGGTATGAGCGACGCGAATTGTCTAGAACTTTCTAGAAGACACGCGGGTACCAGGGATTAATCTGGAACCTTCGATGACTCATGCATAAAAGCCGACGCGTTTCGCCGCTGATCAGGGGCGCGATCTTGTACGCGTTCCAAAATGGAACGGAGGCGTTCCGTTCCATCAAGCCGCACACGATTGGTCAATTTGAACGTCGCGGTTGAAATTGACCAATCGTGTGCGGCTCGATGGAACGGAACGCCTCCGTTCCATTTTGGAACGCGTACAAGATCGCCCCCCAGATTTCGACGATCGCCAACTGTGTTCGCTGCTATCGTTGTGCTTCGAGTGTAGCTTACTTTTGTGGGCACAGGTTCGCCCAATTTTCTTCAGCGTCATTACTACGTGATAATATCCTTCCTCAATGCGCATTAGGAAATATGCACTTTTGGTGCTCATTTGGACACCATTCAAGCGACAGGTGCCACCATATCAATTGTCTGTGTGGGGGACAAATACTTTTTGCTATTTTATCAATATGATCAAGCATCATATAATCAAGCATAATCACAATTAGACCGAAACTATGGCAATTATTTTTCATCATAGTAGTGTTGAACTAATAGGACGGCGCACATGGAAGTAGAGTACGCGACCTCCATTTTGTTATTTAAAAATATAAATGAAGTTTCCCGATTTTACCTCCTGTGTTATTTTCCTCAAGTTACTCGGCAGACTGCCTTTTTCTCATCCGCGTCGTTCAATATTGCACGCGTTGTTTACCTGGTTTGTCGCGACCGCTGCTCACTGGTTTAGATACTCAGTCCTCCGCTTACCAGGGGCTCTCTGCTCAGATGGTGGCTCCAGAACACGATATTGCTTTTTTCATTATTATTTTTTTCAGGTCTAGTGAGGCAGGCAAACATGTCATTGTTTTACTGAGCTTTGCTCACCAAAATTCCGGACCTTTCTTGCGAAAGAACAAGCTAATATTAAGAAAGCTGTTTTTAAGGTTTTTCAAAAAAAAATGTATGGAAGCCATTTCATACTTGGCGCTTTGTGCGATTCTGCTGTACGATGCGAGCAATTCTATTGTACATGCTTCAGAACTAAATGTTCTAGTCGTTTTCTAGTCCTCGCGTGAATTTCTACGGTGACAGCTACTACCTATCAAAATGAAACAAGTATCGGAATCACTTACCGATTGAGCACAGTGATTGCTCAAAAGCGCACCGGCAGCGCTGGCCTAGAATTCACAGCTCCACGTCCGACGCGTCAAAGTCATCAATGTTGTGTGCGCCCCACCGAATGTGGCAACACGCGGTAATATGCGTACTAACCACGCCCAACACCACGCGATTGGCGCAATGTCAGTGAAGGCGTTGCCGCACTGACATGGCCGGCGATATAAAATGAGGAACTCTGTTGGCCTGGCGAACTCTCCTTTTCAAAGTCGCGAGTGAAATTGTGGAACCAGATATTTCAGATTACGTATTTGAGAAATGGCCGTTTGTCCAAAGGACGTAAAAGACCCATGATGGTGGCGGGTGTGCCTGTGTTGCAATAAATACGTCAATCTGTGAAACAGCATCGGCGGTATTTTTTGCATTTGGCGAGCATTCTTAACAGTGACAAGGCTCAAGGCTTCAGTCACGAAGAAAGGATAGCGCAGACCTACATTACGAAGAGAGAGTTGGTATAAACAATGAAAAACAAATCAATAATGTTGGCAGACGGAAGCAGCTTGTCGGAATAGAAACTTGCAAAACAAGGACGATGCCTAAAGAAGGTTGGCCGGATGTGGACACGACAGCGGAACTATAGCAGACACCGGACGAAGATAGAAAACTTTCGTTCTTTTTTTTTTTCCTTTGGTCGTCACAACAGGAAGAGATGTCGATATCGCTTCATTGCCCGCGATGACGGCAAACCGTGAAACGATCTGCTGCACATTGTCAGGCTTGCTACGTTATCTCAAATATCGAGTTTCGTAGTTTTACTTACGACTCAGAAAGGCAGACTTCAGCAGGCCTACATTTTACAGTTCGTGCTTCTCCAAATAACAGCTGCGCACTTTATATTGTTGTATTTTAATCGCGTTGGCAACAAAAATGTCGCAATCATGTGAATGTGAATGTGCCATAGACAAGAAAATACGCAATTGAATCACACCTGTCACGCCTCTAGCGAAAACCTGATTTCAATTCTTTATTATACCTTAACTCTAGCACAAGTGGATGCGAAGGAAAAGAGTTAACCTTGACACCGACTAAAAATAAAGCTGTCAAGATCGACTCGACAAAGACGCCCACTTCATTCTAACATAGTTTCGGCAGTCGAAGCCAGTGATCTTTGTAGGACAAGATGTCTATAAAGGTCCGTGTGATATGTAACTACTAGAAGTTTAAAGCATTCGTTAGGAGGACCTGTTATTTCTGTTAGATGTAGGTTGGATGTAACCAGCTGCCATCCTGAAGAAATAACCGCCGATTATTCCTCCGCCACAGTCCTCTTTAAGCGACGTTATATACAGATGAGTGCGACGTCGCATGCTCGATTTCCCGTCAAGCGGCCGCATTCGATCGGGGACGGAATGCATGAACGCTCATGTGTCGGTGGTGCTTCGGGCTCGCATTAACGAAGCTCAGGAAGTCAAGATTGTTCAGTAGTCCCCTACCATTTGTGGTGATTCCCTACCACCAATGTAGTATCAAGTATTGCATCAGAAATTGAATATTTGTTTCTAAAATAAGTGAAATATAAAGTGCATGGACTTCTAATAGAAAAGAATTATTGATAATTGAGATTTATTTATATTGTTTACATGGTTTGTTTAGGGCATATTTAAATGCATGTAATGCCGTTCACAAATGCACGAACATCTGGCCAAATGAGGAGGTGGTATATGAAGAGCAACTACATTTAGTTATCTGCTGCAACATGACAGTCATTAAAAAAAGTAGCAGCCTCTCACTAAATGCACATTTAATGTAGAGTCCATTCCAGGAGAACAGTGGCATACTACAGGACCGCACATTGTTTTAAAAGGATGGAAACATCGTGTGAGTGGCCAAATAAGTAATTTCCTTGACTGAGTTGAGACAAATTCGCATATAAGCTGCCTAAAAATCAGGCATTATTAATGAATTACTAAAAGCGATCGAGCAGAAGCTCAGGAGCTGCTGCCCCAGCACAACTACCTCAGCTCTACAGCAGCAAATTTATTTGAAACAGCCCTTGGATCATGTGTTCTGTCTTCTTTGAGGCCACAATAAGTGTTGCTATCCCTTACAGATTCGAAAGAAACGAATATTCGTGACTTTCAAAAAGTGTATTCTCGAATCGCAGCCGAATCGAATAGCAAAGACCATTCGATACGTATTCGATATTTCCAACAGAGTTAAAGCCCATTAGGAATTGTTTCGACACGTCTTCAGCAGAACTGCGTTGCGCGTAGTTCTGTACCATTACCACTCGTTCGTTACCGTCCATTTAACGATTAAATTATTCGGGGAATCCGAGCTCACCGTGCACACATTAAGAACCGGAGACGTACAACCGTGGACGAAGGATGTAGTAGTCCTTTCCCCAAGATAGAACAGTAGGCGAGTTAGTACGCTCTCATATTTCCTAAAGCAAACGACACACTGGCAAACTGAAGAAGGAATATGGAGCATACATTGCGTGTATTGTGCTTTTGTTCCGTGATACTTCCCTATAAAAGCAACTCTGGAGGCTCCACGTCCAACCCATCGTAGAATTAAGCGCTGCCACACGACGTCTTTAAAGGGCGCGAAGAACAAAGAAAAGCTTTCTTCTGATAGGATTAAGAGGGGCAGGACAAATAAATAATTTCGGCGGAACCCATTCACGGTGACTCTTGACGGTAAAGTCTTTTGCAATGAGTCATTATAGCTACACAACCTATTTAGTTATAAATGAAGCGTGTAGTGCATCGGGACTCTCTATTCCGCGCTTCCCTGTGAACACTCGAGTGGATCTAGCGCCGTCTTCGCGAAACTGCATGTCGCCTCCGAAATGCATGGCGCGCTGGGGCTTGCAGACGTTGTGAAACGCACCATGAGGCAACAGGGACCCTGCCTCAATATTTTTTTCTGGACACGCTGTGCCATCTAGTGGCACTGCCGATAAGTCTGCACGTGGCCTCCGAGACTAGAAGCGTGGCGAGCCGGTGCCTTCGAATGCTGAGAATCGCTCCCTCGCTTGCCGCACACTCAGTGGCACATACTCAGTGAATCAAGATGGCGAGAGGCTCATTGAAGAGTGGCACACACCCAGTGAGTTATGACACAGCTCGTTAAAGCGTTGGTGTGAGAGGTGTTCATTTAAAAACAGCACATACCTCATGCATACCATGGTGGTGGCGCGGAGCAGAGGTAAAATACTTAACTTCGGGTTGAATCCTCCTCCAGTCTACTACATTTTCAGGCTTATAGTGGCGCCCGACACCGGCTAAAAATTGCTGAGAGCCAGTGGGGCTTTACGAGTCCACGTGAAAATAAGAAGGCCCACTAAGCTTCACCAAAGACACTGCCTTAACAGAACAGGAATTGGCCTCCCTGGTGCAATATTCGGTCACTACCTCCCTAGTGACCCCTGCAATTAGCCCATGGCCCTCAGTCCCCAGCGGCTGTGGAGCACCTGACCAAGGCCATGGTCAGAATTCCGATGCAGCAGAGGGTGCTAAGGATTGCTGGTTCCGGACAGGCAGCCACTGGAAACTGAACCTAAAAACGTTCAACACGCGAACGATCTAGAGTGAGGCTAGCTTAGCAGGGCTGTTTGAGGGATTATCAGGCATTACCTGGGATATTATTGGCCTTAGTGAGGTTAGAAGACCTAGTAAGGCTTATGCAGTGTTGACTAACGGCCACGTCCTCTCCTACAGAGGTCTTCCGAATAAAAGAGAATACGGGGTAGGATTTCTAATCCATAAGGACATCGCGGGCAACATTGATGAATTCTACAGCCTTATTCTGAGGGTAGCAGTCGTCGTAATAAAGCTTAATATGAGGTATAGAATAAAGGTAGTACAAGCGTACACCCCAACCACCAGTCACAATGATGAAGACATATAAAAGTTTTATGAAGATGTTGAATTAGCAATGAGAAAGGTGCAAACTCAGTATACTGTAGTCATGGGCGACTTCAATGCAAAAGTGGGGAAAAATCAGGCTGGTGAACAAGCATTTTGCAAATACGGCTTCGATTCGAAGAACACTAGAGGAGAGATCTTGGTAGACTTCGCGAAAAGGAATCGGCTCTCAGTAATGAATACCTTCCTCAGGGAGAGTAGCAACAGACCTGGGAAAGCCTTAATGGAGAAACAAGAAATGAAATAGATTTCACACTCGTGGCCCATCCCAAAAGAGTGCAGGATGTAGAAGTGTTAGGTAGGGTAAAGTGCAGTGACCATAAATTAATTAGGTCTAGGATTTGTCTCAATTTGAAGAGAGAAAGAGTGAAATTAGTCAAGAGGAAACAGGCCAACCTAGACGCAGTAAGGGTAGAAGCAGACCAATTCAGTCTGGTGCTCGCAAACAAATATGCAGCTTTCGAAAAGAAAGATGAAAACATAGAGGTAATGAATGAAACCGTGACTAGGCTGATCTCAGAAGCAGCAATTGGCATGAACGATGTTCGTGGAAGAGCAGCACGCGTTGTGCACACATTGCCACATACTCTTGACCCAAATTGTGCCAGTGGTTGCTTTTGAGCCCTGCTACCTCAACACAGCTGCCCCACGCGCTACTCATTTGACCACGCAAATCCAGTGACCCATGCATGTGAGAGGGCAAACGGTTATATTCAAACATGCACAGATAAATCAGCTGGCCTTCGAAAAGCGCGTAATGTACTGCAAGAATACTGATGCATTTAAAACAAGTGGCGCAGGTTGGATAAGTACCTATCTTGTTTATGATGACTGCATGTGAATCAAAAACAATTCACCTTATTCATTCTTTAGAAAGAGAGCGTGGGGGTGAGAGAGAGCGAGAGAGCGGGGGTAAAACTCATTGGGCCTCAGGTCTCCCCCTTCGGGGAAAATTATGATATGCATGACATGTCATGCATGGCATAAATGACATGACATGACATGGATGACATAACGTGAATGAGATGCGCAACCACGAGCACATAAATAGTGGCCAAAGCTAATGCATGATATGACACGAAGGGCCCTAGCGCGCTATTTGTTGGGCTAGTTGGTCCGTATCGGCAGGTTCATCCAGCGTAACTTAGCACGAGGACTACAGAAAAGAAAGGAACGTGAACCCGTCCAGCTGGTGTTCTTGTTCGGAAAACAGCATTCTTGTTCCTTTCTTTCATGTCGTCCTCATGCATGTTATGCGCTGGAGAAACCAAAGGAATTACATGACATGAGTCACCTCATAAAAATCTCAGTGCCATTCCACTTTGTGTACGTGGATGATCAGCGGAGCTGCATATGTGAGATTAAACTGTATTGATTTAAATAAAGACACATACCGCATGAATTGTCATTTTCTACCACCTTTATTATTTTGTCACTACGGTGACTATATATAACTTTGTGGTCGTATGGCAGACCATGGCAGGCCATGGATTCTCTAACGATTCTTGAGCGGGAATGGGTGCGAAGGCAGGGGAGACGTTATCAGCCTCCCGCCGCCATCGCACCCATTCCTCCTTCTGCTCCCGCCTTCGTTCGTCGTAGGCATTCTGTAGTTCCTCGGTCCGTACAATACACGGCCGGAACGCAACTGAGATAACGTGCCTATGCAGTGCGTGACATCGCCCGCCAAAGAGACACACCCATTCGCTATTTAACGCAGCAGGCGCACACCCGCGATACGCTTTTGCTTTGTATCAAGGCTACGGCCTTTTTGGTCTACGCACTCGGTCTACACATGCAGCGATCCGCGGGAAACTAGCGAGCGTGCCTATGAAGTTCCTGACGTCACCAGCCAAAGAGACACACCCATTGGCTATTAAGCGCAGCTGGGGCACACCGCGCCATGCGCTTTTGCTTTGTTTTGATTATGCACAAAGAACCCCAGGTAGTCAAAATTAATCCGGAGCCCTCCACTACGGCGTGCCTCATAATCAGAACTGGTTTTGACACGTAAAACCCCTCAAAGAAGAAAGAAGAAGAAGCTTTTGCTTTTGTAATGAGGCTACGGCATTTTTGGTCTACACGTTCGGTCTACGCAAGCAGCGATCCGCTGAAAAGTAGCGTAAAACATGATCAACATCATCGTCCTTTACTTTATGTCCACTGCAGGACGAAGGCATCTCCCTGCAATCTCCAATTACCCCTGTCTTGCGCTAGCTGATTTCCACTTGCCCCTGCAAATGACCTAACTTCATCAACCCACCTAGTTTTCTGCTGTCCTCGATTGTGCTTCCCTTCTCTTGGTGTCTATTCTGCAACTCTAATGGCCTACCGGTTATCCATCCTATGCATTACATGGCATGCCCAGTTCCAATTTTTTTCTGTTAATGTCAATTAGCATATCGGCTATTCCCGTTTGCTCTCTGATCATCACCGCTCTCTTCGTGTTTAAGCTAACATGTTTCGTTCCATCGCTCTTTCTGCGGTCCTTAACTTGTTCTCGAGCTTTGTTAACCTCCAAGTTTCTGTGTATAACAGCTCCGTTGTAAAAAAAAACGGGCAAGTTTGCACTTGGTCGTGCAAAGCTTAGGTACAGCGAAACTGTCCATCCTCAAGTCTTACTGGCTGCTACTGCTAGGTAATAACTTGGTTGCTGCTAGGTCTTAACGTGGTTTAACTTACCTACGCATGTAGGAAGGTATTCTCGAGCGATCATTTTAGGAGGTAACGTCGCAATCTTTTTGAGGGTGAACACGGGAACGCGTGGCCTTCTGAGCTCACAGCGCGGTTCAGCGGCGGCAACGAGAAGCATTGCTCATGCGCCGTGTGTCCGGCGTGCGCACATGCTCCCGTCGCGCGCATTGCGTCACGCAAGCAAGTGCGTGTCGTCTGCTGCGCGCGTACCGCAATAAGGTAGCCGTACGGTTCGGGATTGGTGACGATGTTGAACTTCTCACTACGCTCCCCACGATGCATCTATAAACTTGAAAATATATGTAATGTTTTGTGGGCGTTCTCAAGATCATTGTTGATCTGTAGCCAGGCCACGCCTGCTCATGACACTTGTGGGCGTATTTAAAAAGCGGCTTCCGTCTTTGAGGAGCGTATATATATTCTTGCACATTACCGCATCTGTCAGAGCAGCAACTGAATTTCAGCATGGCCCGCGTTCCCGAAGAAGAAAGGTGGAAAATCGTTCAATATTCGCTCAAGGGATATTCACAGCGCTCCATCGGTACTCTCGTGCACAGGCCGCTAAAGACCGTCAACAGGGTTATTCAGGCATTCAGCAAGGAAGACCGACTCTGTGATGCCCCACACAGGCGTCCACCAAAGGCAACGACGGAGGATGAAGACGCGCTTATGGTAGCTGCTGTCGTCGAGAACCCGTTCCAGCCCGCGAGACCAGTGCGGCAGCAGCTAAATGTGGACGCTTCCCTTGCTACGGTCCGGCGACGCCTCCGAAGTGCTGGACTGCGAAATTCTGTAGCTGCACGAAAGGCAGTCGTCACTGCTTCGAACAAGAAGTCATGTCTACAGTTTGCCGAAGCACACGCCTCATGGATGGCAGATGACTGGGGCCGAGTGATCTTCTCGGACGAGTCGACTTTACAACTCGCCAAGACCAACGGATGCGAGTTTGGTGAACCTGAGGCACACGGTAAGAAACTTTTTAATGCACGTTTGATTTTGCGAGGGATGGTCAAAAATACGATTTCCATGCAGTTACGAGCTAGCCAATGTGCAGGGAGTCGCCGCGAGTGACCGAAACTACGTGAACGTGTGGGGCGCGGTGTCAAGGCATGGTCTCGGGCCTCTGCATAGCATAGAAGGTGCCCTTACATCGCAGCGATACTGCACAGAAATTTTGGACAATGTGTGGCTGCCCTACGCCCACAGCGTCTTTCCCGATGCCAACTTTTTGTTTCAACATGACCTGTCGCCGGTTCACATGACAAAAGTTGTCAAGGAACATATAGAAAATCGCAGAATCAGCATGCTTTCCTGGTCGGCCAAAGGCGCTGACATGAACATCTGCGAAAATATATGGGGGTACATCAAAGCAGCCATGGTGCGAAAACCTGTCCGCCCGATGACTGGGGACGAGCTGTGGGCACCCGTTCGACAAGAATGGGAGGACCTTCGAGCGCATCATGACTTTGTGCCAGCGCTGTACGCGTCACTGCCCTCTATAGGATGGCAGCAGTCGTTTCCGCAAAGGGTTGTATGACAAAATACTAACATCATCAGAGAGAAAATTATTCCTGCTTACTAATACTACTTCTAAACGGATCAATCTTTTGTTGAACTTGCACCAAATAAAAATTCGGATGTTTGTGTTCCCTTGCCTGTTCGTTGTACGATAAGAACACAGCAGAAGGAAAACTAGACAAAGTGAAAAGTTGAGGTAATTACATTAACGCCAAGAATAAGAAGCACAACGTTCTGAATTAAAAGCATCAAAATCGTGGTTTCTGTCATAATATGGTTTCTATTGAGGGGAAAAAACTGCTAGCAGACGACACACGCGCGCTACGATGACGTAATGCGCACGAAAGGAGCCTACCCTCCCCGAGCATGCGCGCAGATATTGTGGCTGCCGTCTGACGGCGCTGGTGATATAGAAAGCCACGCGCTCCCTGGTTCACCCTAAAAAAGATTGCGACTGTGCGATGTCAGTGCACTTTAAAGAACACCTGATTGTCGAAGTTTCCGGAGCCCTCCTACGGCGTGCCTCATAATCATATCGTGGTTTTAGCACGTAAAACCCTAAATATTCTCATTGTTACAAGCGTAGCTCTTGCACGGGGAGAAAAATTTCCAGTCTGAAACGGCTACATTTGGTGGCAGGAGGGTGCGAACGGTCCGCAGGCGCCTTTCTTTTTTTTTTTTCTGTCTTTGTCAAATGAGCAGGGCCGTCGGGAAACTTCGTCGGTACGGTGTCTTTTGCCCGAGCCGCCTTTCGCGGTGCACTCACAAGAACGTGTCATTTGTACACTGCTTCCGACGTCTTCGTCACGTACCTCGGCTCGAAGTGCTTCTCGCACGCGATGTCAGTCGACTGCCGCACGCGGTCCTTGCGCGGAATCGCATGGCGCCATACTCAGGTGGTACGTTTCTCGGGGTGCAGCAAAAAGCGACACTTCTTCAGTGCAAATCTCGTAGCCAGATTTGCACCGTGGCAATAAAACACTTCTTGCCCATTTCACGGCTTGCTCACACGAAGAGCACAGCTTGTCATCGCACACAAAGAATGAAAACAAGGGCACAACGTGGTGACACCTGCTTCGACTAGACGGCGACCACTCGTTCACAAATGCGCAATAGGGGCTGGATCACCCGGATGTCGGCCACGCGACCGCTCCTGCCATCTCGCGGCGTGAAGGAGCAAAGGTACCGAAGTTCGACGCAGCGAGTGCACGGCGGCGGCGCTCCGTCGTTCCACCTGTATTTCTAACACCGTGCACAAAGCAAATAGTGAAAGGGGTCACCGAGCTGCGGAATGCTTCACAGAAAGTAAAAAAAGCGGCGTGCAGGGTGCCGGAGGTTAAGAGGCAGGGGTATGAAATTGAAAGGGCAGTTCATGCAGTAAACATGGGACTATGGACTCTAGCTAAAGCAATGAATTTTACGGTCATTGACATCAACCGAGAAATGCACCGAGGAGGCCGCTAAGGCGCTTTTGTGCTTGACGGAATACATTCTAGCGAAAGGGTAGCAACACCGGTTGGACATCGATTCGCGGCGCGAGCTGTTGCTTTTTTACACGGGCCCCAGGCAATCAGGAAGTAGGATTAAGTATTGAACGTAGCGAAACACAATTAAAGATCATAATTAGACGACCAGGAGTTGGGAAAAGACGCACAAAGGATAAGAATCGAGAAGGTAAAATTTGCTACAATAACATGCAGGGTGGTCGCAAGCAGGAAAAATGGCTGGCAATTCAAACGCAGCTGAATGATGAAGCGATTAGCGGTACGCTTTGACCGAAACGCATCTACGAGATTTGGGGCAGCCGCCTGTTATTGACAATTCTGTATGGGAAGGGTGCAACAGAATGACCGGGTCAAGGAAAGGCGGAGGCATAGGCATACTAATTAGGCGATGTCTGAAGTGGCGAAGCGTAAAAGAGACATGTAAAGAGCATTTATGGATTACCGGCATATGGCAGTGGCATAAAGACGTGGCTGGGAGTAGCTTACCTATCGACAGGTAGTGATTGCAGAGAAAAAAAACAAGGAATTGGTTGATTACATTTGAAGCGATATCAATGAGTTCAGTAAATCGCGCCAGGTGATATCAGTGGGAGATATTGTCGCAATCATCAAAAATAGAGGTCGCACAGCCCTGATCAAGAGGAATATCAGCAGGCTGCCTTTTTAATACTGCGCGCTACTGTGACTTCTTCTTCTTCGCCGCGCCCTGATAGCAACGCTCTTGCCTGCTCGCATAGTCCCCCTTCTTCATCGGAGTACAGGCGCGGCAATATGAAAGCGCACATGGACAATTTAGACGGATATAGTGATTACAACGGTTCTCTAGTGCTGGATTTTTGTGATGAACAGAACCTTATATTAGTTAACAGGGGGAATAAAGGTCGTGGACAGGTAACGTGGCAATGCGGAAACAGGCAGTCATGTATCGACTACGCCTTAGTCTCAGAAATGGTCTACGAACAACTAGACCAAATGATAAGACTGTAATGACGTTTAATTAAAGATGGAAAGCAGCAGATACACAGCAGCCTAGCAGCGCGAACAGCCCGAGCTCTCTTGCAAATAACAGTACGGGTCGTCGTCGTCTCTGAGCTGCAATCCAAAAAGTGTCAGCCCTTCCACTGGGGTAGAGATGGAAGACCAGCGAAGCTGTACTATGGTGTGAATTACGTATTTTAAATTATGACTATTAAGGCGTGATGATGTAATTGGTTAGTCGAACTATTAGATAATGAGAAATATACATGATCTGGTGGTTTTCACTTATTTAGTGACCACAGTGACCATGGCCTTATGGTCGCTATGGTACACCGCCATAGGGTCTACGGTACCGGTAGGCACGTTATTCATAAACACGACGTCTATACCCGTCCGGTATGTTGTAGGTGGTACCGTCGGTTCGTTCACACAAGCGCTCGAGCATAAACGAAGTGAACCACTTTCCATTCGGCGTGCAATGTCAGCGTTGAAGTCACCCGTTATTACTATAGATACTTCGTCGTCGAACATAACCCACCAAATTGCCAGCTCTGCTGTCGATCGCAGCGTGTTTGGCCAACGACCTCTTGTTTGACTAGGGCTTCCGAACCACTGGACGTGCGTTCTGCGGCATGGCATAAGAGAAGGTCGACCGGCACAAGAAAAGAGATATAGCGGGGCTATGCCGGCCGGGAGGGAGGAGAGGCCGTGCGCTCAAAAAGACGACGACGCTCGAGCCAATGCTGATGATGATAGGTTTTTTCTACACACGGACACGACCCTCGCGGAGACTGAGCCTTTAACAGCTTCGCTGTAAAACACGAGGCGCGTCTGCTTCATTACATTGTCCCCGGGTGTGAAACGGAGCCATGCTGGCGACTCAGGGAGCGGACAAGATGAGGGGGTCGTAATATGGCTTCAGGCGGCTAGCATGCACCGCCTCGCGACCGAGACGGTGCATGTTACAAGGAAGGTCCGGCGATGGTGTGACGGGCTCAACGATATAGTTCACAGGTGAGGAGGCGTCGATGATCCGGTAGGGGCCCTGGTACCGCGCAAGTAGTTTGGAAGAAAGGCCGGGAGTGTGAGGCGATATCCATAGCCAAACAAGGGAACCGGCAGCGAAGGTGGGCCTGGCCTGATCCCTGTCACGTCTTGTCTTCTGACGCCCCTTATCCTCGCTAGTCAGCGAACGAGCCAGCTGGCGGCAATCTTTAGAATATCGGGCGACTTCTGAAATTGTACTGCACTCGGAGGCATCAGGTCGGTAGGGCAGGATAGTATCCAGTGGACACGATGGCTCACGTCCGTACAGGATAAAAAAAGGTGAAAACCGGTGGTCGCTTGCGTCGCGGTGTTATAGGCGAACGTAACGAACGAACGGTACGCTGTCCCAATTGGTGTGGTCGCACGAGACGTACATCCTCAACATGTCGCCGAGTGTTCGGTTCAACCGATCCGTAAGACCGTTCATTTGTGGGTGATACGTGATGGGTCGACTTCCGGTGAATGAGCTTGCACTCGCGAAGAAGGGATTGTATTGCGTCTAAGAAGAAGACCCGACCCCTATCGCTGAGCAGTGCTCGAGGCGCGCCGTGGCGAAGACGAAGTTACGAAGAATGAACATCGCAACGTCGCGCGTGGTCGCGGCGGGAAGGGGCGCGGTCTCGGCGTAGCGCGTGATGTGATCGACGCCAACGATAATGCAGCGGTTTCCACATCCGCTATAGGGGAGCGGGCCATAGAGGTCGATGCCTACGCGGTCGAACGGTCGAGCAGGAACGGTAGTGGCTGTAGGCAGGCGGTGCATGATCGCACATACTGCTGGACAAACCGATGCATTCCACGCCAGTAATATCGTTGACGCAGCCTTGTGAAGGTTTTTAGGACGCCGGTGTGGACGCTTTGAGGGTCGGCGTGGAAGTAAGCGTACATATTGTAGCGCATGTGACAATGGATAGCCAGAAGCCATTTGCGACCGTCAGGCATATAGTTGCGGCGGTAGAGGGTGTTGTCTCGCATGGCAAAGTGGGCTGCTTGATGGCGTAGCGTCCGCGTTGGAGGAACGACCGATGGAGCGGCAAGGTATTCGCGCAGCAGGGCAAGCCATGGGTCCTTGCGTTGCTCGGAGGGCATGTTGATATCGGTCAGTAGTGACGGGTCTAAGGTCGGAGAAGGAACGGAAAGAGAAGCCACATCAGGTGTCATCGGTGAGCGGGAGAGCGCATCAGCTTCGGAATGCTTTCGACCGGAGCGGTATACGACACTACTGTCGTAGTCCTGCTGGCGAAGCACCCAATGGCCGAAGCGGCCCGACGGGTCTTTCAAGGAGGAGAGCCAACAAAGGGCGTGATGGTCAGTGATGATGCTGAAAGGACGACCGTAGAGATAAGGACGAAACTTGCCCAATCCCCAAATGATGGCTAAGCATTCCTTCTCTGTAACGGTGTAATTCATCTCAGCTTTCTTAATGTTATACGACTGGCATAAGCCATGACGTGTTCTTCATTCGTGGCTTTCCGTTGGGCCAAGACCGCACCAAGGCCGACACCGACTGGTGTCGGTGTGAATCTCTGTCGGCGCACTTGGGTCGTAATGGCGAAGAA
This sequence comes from Dermacentor silvarum, assembly GCF_013339745.2. NCBI lineage: Eukaryota > Metazoa > Arthropoda > Arachnida > Ixodida > Ixodidae > Dermacentor > Dermacentor silvarum. Next base: position 114,286,782 of record NC_051156.1, on the reverse strand, counting down.
ATGCCTTTGCCAGCGGTAAGCAGCTTCGTCAAGGGTGCGATGATAAAGGCGAAGTTCCGGACGAAGCGACGAAAATAAGAGCACAGGCCATGAAACTTCGCAGGGCCTTGATAGATGTGGGCTTCGGAAACTCGGCGCCTGCGCGAAGCTTTTTCGGGATCGGGAAGGATGCCGTCTTTCGAGATAACGGGACCCAAGAGAGTTAATTTTTGGGCAGCGAAACGGCACTTCTTGAGGTTGAGCTGTAGGCCAGCTGAAGTGAGACAGGTCAGGATGTCATGCAGGCGGGCGAAATGTGTCGGAAAAGCCTGTGAGAAAACAACAATCTTATCCAGGTAAGATAAAGTCTTCTACTTGTGTCCGCGAAGGTTGGTATCAGTCATGCGCTTGAAAGTAGCGGGAGCATTGCAGAGAGCGAAATGCATAACGTTAAACTCGTACAGGCCATCGGGCAGTGATGAAATCTGTATTTGGGCATGGGAACCTGCCAATAGCCAGAGCGGAGATCTAAAGACGAGAAGTATTCGGCACCTTGGAAGCTATCAAGAGCATCGTCGTTCCGAGGCAGAGGGTACACGTCTTTTCTCATAATCCTGTTTAGGCGGTGATAATCGACACAAAACCGAATGGTCCCATCTTTTTTGCGCACTATAATGACAGGTGACGACCAAGTGCTTTGAAAAGTGAATGACGCCGCGCTGCAGCATGTCGTCCACTTGTTCCGTGATAACTCGGCGCTTTTCGGCGGAAACGCGATACGCACGCTGTCGCAAGGAGGCATGAGAACCGGTGTCGTTAGTATGAGAGACACTTGTCGGGCGACCCAAGGATGGTTGATTTCTATGGGGGCAAAATGCGAAAACACCCGTGTACTTAGATTTAGGTGCACGTTACCGAACCCCAGGTGGTCCAAATTTCCGGAGTCCCCCACTACGGCGTGCCTCATAATCAGATTGTGGTTTTGGCACGCAAAACCCCATAATTTAATTTTTAAGAATGGTTGGTTGCAGTCGAACGAAGAAACGAAGTCGTTCAGTAGAGTAAGAAGTTAGGTGCGATGAGACAGCGAAAGGTGTGGGGCGATGGCACTGTCGGAAACTGCTGAAGGCGATTTTGATTAGACGGGAGTTATGGCGTCCAGATGTAAACGGGGGCGCCATCGTGAACGTCAAGGTCTTCAATACACGCGACAGCTGACGCAAATCCTAAGGTCTTACCGCGCAGTATGGTCACTGGATACCGGTGCGGATTACAGGTGGGTATCAAAGCGGATTCAGACCTAACAGTGAGGACGACGAATGGGAGAAATAAGTCCTTGCGGTGAGCAAGCATGTCAGAAGGCGTAACCGCCACAATTGAGCCTGGCACGGCAGCACACGACAAGGTGACAAGCACCGACGTCTCCGGAGGCAGATCAGTATCATCATCAATGAACACTTCGTGAACACTGAGGTCGGCGCCGACTGATGGCGAGTCACATAGCGGCGAAAGGGCCACTTGCGCGCGAGAACAATCGTTGATGGCACTATGACGTGACAGGAAAGTCCCAACAGAGGATGAGATCGTGAGGAACAGGATGGCAACACAAAAAACTCGATGATGTACAAAACATCCTGGATGACTACACGGGTGGTGCATACAGCTGTAGGATGAATGCGTTGCGCGTTAGCAGTGCAGAGTGTCATGCCAGATGGAGAGGTCGTGACTTTTTTTCAGCTTGCGACTAAGATTTTCATGGATGACGGAAACGGCGGCCCCGGTATCGATAAGCGCTTGGGCGGATGCTCCCTCGACATGGACGTCAATGACATTCTGCGGTGAAAATTGAGGCCTTAGGAAGGCCGATGATCTTGCAGTTCTTGCCTCCGGAACTGCGCTAGTCAGTTTCCCTCGGCAGTAGGTGGCCGACGACGCATAGGTGACAGCGACCGTCGACTTGGAGAAGGAGAACGGCGACAGTCTGAACGGTGGTCGTGATCGAAGGGTCCCAGCGGCAAGTCAGCGGCATCTCGGCAGCGTATCTCGGCGGCATGTTGTGGCGTGTACGGGAAACTGGTCGAAGGCGTCACGGTTCGAGGACATGTTACGACTACAAAAGCGCACAACGTGACCAGCAATGCCAGCAGGAGAAGCAAATAGGCCTGCTGTCTGGCGTGCGCCACGTGTCGGCTCGACGAAGAAGCTGGGGTGACTGCCGGGGGAACGGGAGCCGGGGGATCCCGGTGCGTTGATGGTGGGACGGAATATTACGGTGGGCGTGACCTTGTGATAGCGGCAGCATTGTTGAGCGGTGGAGGTGTGACCCGCGACAGGTAGTCGTCATAAGAGAGCGGTGCCGGCGGAGATGTGAATAGCGGTGGGTAGTCAACATAGGAGAGCGGTGCCGTCACAGGTGCTGGCGGGCGAACGGGGGTAAGTGCGTCGGATATTTGGGCACGGATGGCTTGTTGCACGGCCGGAGTTAGTGTTGGGGCAGGCTCCTGGCTGTGTGGGCGCAGCGACAGCTGGCGGGCCACTTCCTCGCGAATGAAATCCTTCAGCTGAAGGACGAGAGCAGAAGGATTGGTATGGCCAGCGGCAACTGCAATGGTCGAGACCGAGTCAGCCTGTGGGAAGTAGTCAGCCGGGGCGATGGTACGTTGGCGGCGCAATTCGTCGAAACTCTGACACAGGCTGAAGAGAACGGTGACGCTGTTCACTCTTGGCCAGCAGCATTTGAAATGCATCGTCCTCAATACCCTTCAGAATATGTTTAATCGTCTCGTCCTCCGCCATCGTTGGATTAACAGGTCTGCAGAGATCCAAGACATACGCAATATAGCCGGGAAAAGTTTCGCCCGGTTGCTGTGCTCACTGGCGTGACGCTACTGGGCGCGTAGCTTGCTGACAGCGGGGCGGCCAAACACTTCGGTGAAATGTGTCTTGAACGCGGACCAACTCTAGAGGTTAGATTCGTGATGCTTAAACCATAGATTTGCGACGTCAGCAAGGTAAAAGATGACGTTAGTCAGTTTAGCCAGGTCGTCCCACTTATTGTGAGCGCTTACACGTTCACAGAAGGACAGCCAGTCTTCGACGTCATGTTCGCCGGTCCCGCGAAAGATGGCCGGGTCGCGCTGACGGAGAACGCCGGTGCAAGTGACAGGGGCAGCCATGGGTATAATCGGAGCGTAGGTCACGTCAGTCATGGTGTCGATGTGCAACGTACGATTGTGGAGCTCCAGGGTGACTTGAGGTATTCCAACAATCTCCACGAAATGTAATGAGGTTTAATTAAAGATTCGAAACAACAGATAAACAGCACCCTAGCAGCAGCGAACAGGCCGAGCTTGCTTGCTTGCTTGCTTGCCCCCTTATACCATGGCGCATACCCACTACGCGGGATTGGCCAAGAAGCCGGCGGTTAAACGGGTGGGCGGCGGGAGAAAACTTGAAGGAAAAAGTATTGTTAGGGTACAGTTGAAATTCTTCAATGAAAGTAACTGATGTTAGAGCCGTTTTTTTTTTCTTATAGGGAATCGTGGTTGCTCTCTTTCTAATAACAGCACGGGTCGTCGTCATCTCTGAGCTGCTATCCAAAAACACGAGGCGCGTCTGCTTCATTCCATTGGACGAAAATGGAATAAAACAGCCTGGGTAGCGATCATAGACGTTTAGCATTAATGTTTGGAAGAGATACCAACGCAGAACACGAACCAATAGCCTCACAATTTTTAAAAATGAATGAAGAGCAAATAACAGAGATCGCAAAAAACACAGAGAAGAAAATGGAGGCTTTTCCTACAGCAATCTAGGAATATAAGGAACTGATAGACGTTATGCAGCAGGAAATAAGATAGAACCGGCAAAACAATTGTTGGGTTGGGAAGTGGAAACAACGTAAAGCAAGCTATAGAAGAGCGTAAAGAGGCATCTAGGACTCATCGAGAAGCCAAAAAGTTGGGATTACACGAAGAAGAGGGGCTCGTTAGATGGAACACACACCGAGAAAAGAAAAGGGTGGCGAATGAGCTCGTGTAAGAGAAAATTGAATACGCGAGTGAACGTTAGGTGCATAACATTAACAAAAGCGACGAAGGCACCCCAAAAAGATTCTGGCGCCATATAAGAGCACTCGGAGCTCCAACTAAAAACTTGCCAGCGGATATAAGGGATGAAGACAGTAACATCTACGAAGGAGATGATGCGCTGTGATACTTCACAGCCGTTATTAGGCATAACTTCGGCACGAGAAAAAGCGTTGTTCGGACAACAGATCCCGCAACAACAGAGAGGCATGAGAGATCAAAATTTAGCATAGAAAGATTTCATTTAAAAAAGGCCGCAGAAAATGTCCCTAATAACACGGCAGCAGGACCCGATGAAATCTCAATACAGCTAATGAAAAACCTCGGTTCAAAGAGCAAGGCACTGCTGGTCAATGCCATAGAGGAAGTGATTAGAACAAAAAAAATTACCGTCGGATGGCGCGAAAGCAAGATGAACCTCATCTACAAAGGCCAAGGCGATAAGGATGAAACGAGCTCGTACAGGCCAGTTACAGTAACGTCGGTGATATACAGAATGGCAATGCAAGCCATAAAATTAGAACTGTCGAAGTGGGTGGAGAAAAACGATGTATTGGGGGAACTACAGAATGGGTTCAGGCCAGGCAGACGCTTAGAGGATAATATGTTTGTACTAACTGAGTGCATAGAGATTTCAGTAGCTCAGAAAATACCTTTATCGATAGCATTTCTAGATATTAGAGCAGCTTATGACAACGTAGACAGGGAATTCTTATGCGATATTCTTCAGCACGAAGGCATAGATGATGATTTCGTGGAGCTGCTGAGGGAGATATATAGAGACAACCAAGTACAAGTGGTATGGGAAGATCGAAAAGGTAATGAAATGGTTGGAATTCACCAAGGATTGAAGCAAGGATGTCATCTGTCTCCATTGTTGTTCACGCCTTACGTTAAGGGTATAGAAAGACGACTGGAAAACAGCGAATCAGGGTTTTATTGACCCTGCATGCGTAATGGACAAATGATGCAACAGAAGGTCCCTGGACTGATGTATGCAGACAACATTGTGCAACTAGCAGACAATAAAAATCATTTACAGATACTTGCGAATATATGTGGCAACGCAGCGACAAATCTAGACCTTAAGTTTAGCACAGAGAAATCAGGAATTATGATCTTTAATGAAGAGGCGAGTAATTACGTAGTGTCAATTCAACAGCAAGTCATACCCATAGTCAAGCAATATAAGTACCTCGGGACCGGTACACATAAACGAAGGAAAGAATTACTCAAGCAACCACCAAGATAATTAGAAAATAAAGGGGAAGCGGAATTCAGCAATAATGAAACACAGAGCACTGTAAGTATGAGGTGGTGCGTGGAATATGGAAAGGAGTAATGGTGCCAGCGCTAGCGTTCGCAAATGCCATTCTATGCTAAAATCGAATACCTTGTCGGGGTTGGAAGTTAACCAAAGATCAGTAGGCCGGTTGGCTTTGGAAGCCCAAGGTAAAACCACACATGAGGCAGTGCAGCGTGACGTGGGTTGGACCGCTTTTGAAATCAGAGAAGCACAAAGCAAAATTATTTTTGAAGAAATGCTCAGGAACGTGGACGAAAATGAATGGGGGGCTAAAGTGCACAAGTACCTGTACCTGAAAAGCGTGGACACAGAATGGAGAAAGAGGTCAAGGATGTTGGCCTCCAAGTACAGGGTAATCAAAACCGTAAATAACAACCAGGCTTCATCAGAAAGAGAGAGAAATAAAGACAGTGAATTGGGTACAAAGAATGGAAACAAAATGGACAGTGGATATTTACAAGAATGAAAAGAAAGAAATTAGAAGGGAAAACTTGTACGATAACACAAAGGGAAGTAAGTGCCTTGCTATTTGAGGCTCAAGCCGGTTGCTTAAGGAGCAAAACATACCGGAGCAAATATTCTGAACTAGATGAGGCATGTGTATGCTGCAGTAAAGATCCGGAGACCACTCAGCACATCCTAATGGAATGCGAAGGGATTCACCCAGCGAGAACCGTAGGTAACGTGCAACTCCCAGAAGCGCTTGGGTCTAAAGTGGAAGGAAACATCAACAGATCCGCCATAGAGATAAGCAAGAGACGATTACGAGTACTGCTGGAAAAGAAAGCGGGGAAGAGATTCATACGACCAGATCTCTTAGAATCATAGGTAACGGTACAAGGTAGATTTCTTGGGAAGAAAGAGAAGAATAATGAGAGGCTATACACAAATGCTAGATAAAGAACGTTTAGTATGCCTCATTAAATCAAGCAGGCTAGGTGACTATTTGTCACAGCCCCGTTTCAAAGGGGATGCCATTAAATCATCGTCATTATGATCATCTGGCGCAAGCGGAGGCGGTCGTAGAAGGCAGATCGCACGGGATCTCAAGGTGTGCATTGCAGTATTTTTACGTGTTGAAGATGATTTTCACAGGATATCTCCCAGGAAATTTTTCAGCTTAGCCTCGTACATTTCGCCGTCTCGAACATATAGTTCTCTAGTCTTTACAATTTCCTATAACTTTATATTCTTATCCAATGATCTTATGCTAGTTTTGTTGTGCTTAATAATTTATATTTCTAAAGGAATCATGTCTGAGTTGACACACGATTCATTGTCTCTGACCCTTCCCCCTCTGTTCCCGGTAGAGGAAGGGTCGACCAATTTTTTATATTTCATTTCACTTGTACTTTTTCTGTTCACTGATTGATTTCGTCGATTTTCTTTGTGCGAATAAAGCTTCTGTTATACTGATGATTTTTTTGCCTTGTTGAATAACGCTTATCTCACGCTGATATAACCGTAGTGTCCCCCTTACCTGAACATTCTGAAGCATTCTGTGTGTGTTCGCACTTCCATGGACTGTTCACCTCAAATATTTGCCTTTGGACTGGCACACTCATTCCTGAGAGTTAGCTTCGTTCGTTCGCTAACACAGCCAACACCCACATAGTTCAAAAAGCTGATGAAAGGGGCTTGAAAGGGGATGTTCGTACTTTCCACCCGTCTCATGAAAAACTCGTGAAGAGATAGACCACCTTTACATACCCACGTGAATGTATTGGGAGTATGTGTGTAGGAAAAAAAATTGACGCGTTTGAAAATAAACACACTTTTTTCCCCCTCGTACACTTTCAGCCCTCATTTCTACATCGGTAATGTTCATAAAGCAGAGCGAAAATTTGGAGGAGGCTTAAGCTTCGCCTTTCAGAGTGGAACGCGATACCATTCAAAGATCTATGACTGTTTGTCAGCTTTCTGGCAACTCCAGCTTTCTTTTTTCTGCACCTTCGACGCTGCCGATCAGGAGAGCGCCATCTGCATGGTGTTTTTGCAAGAGACACCGACCGGGGCGCGCCGCAACATGAATGGTAGAAATGCTGGAAAGGGGGTTTGTGTTTAAGTTTACGCGTAACAGAATTATGTTGTCTCGTACATTCAAATTACAATCCGACGCTATCATGCCTGTGGGTTATGGTTAAGCCGTACTTGACGATTTTTCTGAAGCATTTTACTTTGCGAAATTCAATTATTTCACCAGCGCTCTAGCGCCACGCGGGCCGGCGGGGTCGTGGTGGATTGGGATTATTTTCCTGACCACGGACGCCGACACCGAGGCCGACGGCGGATTTTCTGCGACACGGGGCCAATAACGCTGTCGTGTTAAAATAATGTTATCTATCTCTCCTCATCCAAGCCGCAGCAACAATAATGGACCACGCGACAGCCTCTTCGATCCGTACACATAGGCGAGTTGGTTTGACATAACGATGGAGTGAATGTGCTTAAAGGACAATGAAGATAGGCGTGTGTCTCGTCTTCACTTATAGTCCTCGTCTTTTAAGCGTATTCACACCTTCTTCTTGAATGCTTGAAAAGCCCTTGGGTGATAACGCCACAGTGCGGAGAAGGAGCCAGCCATGCCCACCACAGAACATACGCTCTTTCCGTCAGCTCTGTGACCAGAACAAAACCTACTAGCACGCGCAAATCTCGGAGGCTGTGCAGAGATACGATCGCCTCTGACATTGGGAACTGCAACATTCAGGTTGAGCCACGAGTTATTGGAAATGAAAACTAAGCGCGATCATAAACGCGGCCTCGCGGGCATGTTTCGCGCGGGAACTGTAGCGCAGCTGCACAGCACAGTATGCACAGAAAGGAAGCACCTGCCAGCTCGTGCAGTTTCGAGTTTAAAGATAGACAGTAAATGTACAAATCAGTTGCGCTGTAATAGCGATTTACGCTCATACAATACCATTACATGCACTCTTAATACTATGGTGTGGGTGATAAGCGAGGAATAACTGTAAAAAAAAAGAGGCAGGTGACTGACTGAAGGTCACGCACCTGGCTCCCCTGGACTTCATGTATTCAGTTGGTAGCTGCTTATTCCTAGTTATATTTTATCGGTAAACATGGGCTACATTGCATGCCAAGCTGTCGAATACAGAACTTGGCAAGTCTCGATTACCTTATTTCGCCACGACAACGCAAGTACGAGAAGAAGAAAAAACTATGGCGGTAGACAGATGTGCCAGCGCTGCATTTCGGACACGAAAATTAAAATAATGTATCGAGCTTGGTCGTAATTTTCTATTTCATAGTAGACTACATCGTACAAAGAACTTAAGGAAACTGAACTTTTTTTTAAAGGATGCGTTATTATCCACCGATCTCTTGTTCTTCTTTAGACGCCATTTCAATATCGCATTGTTTAACTTCTGCCCACTTGTTATAGGCTCTTAATCTGTACCAAAGCTATAAAGAATGCAGCTACATCATCATCCTACGCGGTGCTTCATGGCAACGCAGCTTATATCCGGAATGTTAGGGCCCGTTAAGGCATGGGCTAATCTAACTCAAGACTCATTCGAAAACATGCACTTAACTTAATTCTTTATTCTAAAGAAGTACATGATTGAGTAGAGACACAACCGCGATGTAGTTTGCTGGAAACACATTGAGACATTACGAATACTGTCATGTACCACAAGTGCAGGTCCTCAATGCAAATTTTTATGGTTGAATGAAAGATGTATATTTTTATTTGATGAGTACTCCGTTCCGCTACCATGCTGTATTTATTTAATTCAATCATTTTTTGCCTTGCAGGCTTCACTGCAGGTTTACACAGTCATTCAATGTGGTTGAATAAAGTAATCCACGTGACTAATGCATCACTGTTTCCCGCTTCATTTGATTTCCTGAATTGACGTTTAACATTCCATGCATAGACGCAATAGCAGTGCTGTTCACTAAAGTATTGCTGTGACGGAGCTCTGTATAAAGCTTTTCATCTCATGAACGCTTCACAAACTATCGGCTGGTTCAACACAATGGTAACTTACTCCTCTAAACTGTTGCTGGTAACAATGAAAATGCGTATAATTAAAGCTATTCTAAATGACGCAGCTAGTATTTCGATGCGCTTTCGTTCACTGAAATATATATTTTTCTTTCTTACCATCAGGACCCAAGTATTGTCCTAGCTGCATTTCGAAGTGCTCTTTCTCCGAACCGACCTTGAAACAGTCGTAGTCCAAAGAAATACTTTCCCCGGTGTGGTTTTTCAGAACAATTTTCAGCCTCATGCATTCGTCATTCGACTTCAGAGCATGTAGAGCTCGATTACCTGTTTAAGAGATAGTTAACAGAATTGTGAGAAAGGACACCGCGAGAATAATAATAATATACTCGTTGCCAAAAAAATAAACGAAGATCACGTGCACAAAAAAGTAAAGTTTAGTGTGGCGCTTCTGTGACTGTGAAAACATGAAAGAATTAATGCCAACAATACAGAAACAAAATGACAGTTTTCAAAGACGCAGTGACCACTGTTTGAGGGAGTTCGATTCTGGAGCTAAACGCCCCAAAGCAACTCACGGATTATGTCAGGCTCCACCATGACGGGCTTCAAAAAATTTAGACCACTTCTGGTTCTTTAACGTGCACCCAAAGAACAGGGCACGAGCTTTTCTGCACTCGCTATCACAATGTGGTCGCTTTCGGCGGGAATCGATCCCACCACCGCGTGTTCGAACGAGTACTTACACGCCAGGACGTCTAACAAGGCGAACAGATGTGTAAAAAATGTTTCTCGTTTCATATAACTCAATTTTTAACCAATTAAATTGTTCGTTTTCACCCATAAACTTAATAGCTGTCATGAAAAAAATTCCTTCCCGTCGCTCTACGGAAGACAATATAAAAAGGAACAGATCCCTTTAAGTTTGTTGCAACTACGATATCTTTCCTTACTGTTCAACTACGCCGTTTACGATCACGTCCACACTGACGTAGTTCATGTCAGCTGGCTCAAAGCCTACCACACTTCCTCTTCTCTAGCTGCTCCTAGACGGCGCTCCCGCAGACGTGGATAATGCTATGCGACTACTGAAAATAAAGGAAAAGAGCCATCGCTGTGCGATGACTAGGAGGTCGACGGTGTCGTTCGGCGTGCGAGAATTTTATTACGTTGTTGAGAGCCTTGCGTCGGAGCGTAAGTACACCCTGTACATTGTGTGTTTTTTTTTGCGTAACAATATACCCAATGATTTGGCTTCACCTTCAGCATCTGTTACGAACTCCCTGCCATAGTGTGGGCAAGAGGAGACACGCCACGCCGACGGTACATGGTTGCTGCAGTATCCGCAATGAGATGGGGTTGGGTTAAGAGGGATCCGTCTGGGTGCTGCATTGATGGCAGCTGCAACCTCTCCATGAGCTCCCGACCACCGGCCAGCTTACGGCGCGACCTGCCGCTTCGGCCCTCACCCAGCTGCGCTCGCAGATCTACGTGCGCCTCCTGGGAAATTGTCCCTGACTGCGCTCATCAAGACTCCACTACGTGTCAAAAACGGAGCTACATCCAAGCCCCCACTTGACTATCACCTGTTGATCTATGGTCCGCGCCATAGATGACTGTTGGACTTTATTGAACACAACCAATTATACGTGCACATATAACTTGCATGCATCACACGTTTTATGCCGCAGGGCAAACTATCGCATTATAAGCAATAGTAAGCTTAACGAGCATCGCCTTGTATGCGGGCCCTATAATGTCGCAAGGCAGGAGCTGCAGCTGAAGTTGTTGTGGTGACGGTAAATTATGGCGATGAATATGTACAATTACAGGGTGGCAGCCACTTCAAGATCGAGACTTACTGTGGCTTGCAATATTGAGAGTTAGGTCTAGATCAACGCTCCCTGTTACACAGCAATTTCGGAAAGAGCTTCAGCACTAGTTCGTTGCCTTGAACGAGCCAAATACTGTACCACCTTCCTGTACTTCAGTAATGAGGACTACGGGTCTGTCCATTACTTTGCATCAGGTGTTTCTTTAAATGCTATCTTCAAATGGCAAATTGGCATCGGTGTCAAAATATGAGGCTACAGAGGAAATAAAACTTCCCCAACGTTGAGGATTTTTAAAAGAGGTAATTTCATTAACGGCATATCTCATGCTCAATATGCACTTGTTACCAACTTCTTTGTGAGCAGCGCTTTACCCCCACTTAGGATCCTTCACCGCAAAGGAACAATGCGTACAGTTTTTCCTTAAGTTACGCGTTGAGCAAGAATTTCGGGAGTTTTAGAATAGGGTACCCAAGCCACACCCAAGCAGTTGGGGACGCGGGACGCGAACTCCACTGTGGGTCCTTCGTTCTTATTTGTGCTCAACGTGCGCTCTTTTGCACACGTGGCGGTTTGAGTCCCCCAAAGCTTGGGCACGCTAATCTAATGCGCCCTAGTGTAAGTGGCGCGCATTGACATTGGCTGACAGTGGCCGACATTCGGAGACGCCTCTATAATGTGCACCGGCAATCTAGCAGTTCAGTGGGACATTCGCTCTGCTGGAGCAGTTAATTTCAGGACGTTCCAGAAAGACCCACCCCTTCTTTCTTTAGGATTTATTCTGGGGGAATCAATTTACCTTTACTGCGTCATTTCGTCCTGCCAGATAATTTATCAGGTCAAAACAAAAACAGTGTCGCCAAGTGGACGTCTCGTGCATGACTTGCAGCCCGCCATTGATCAAACAAGACAACTTTCGTTGCATCTATGTTTTGTCGTTTTTGTTAACAGTAAAGTCGTCGTAGAACTCCATATTATCATTGTAGAGAAGGCAAATGTTTTGATCATCCCTGCCTAGATATTAGCGGTCATTTTGCTTTCCGAAACTCTCAGTGTATTTCGTTCCCAAATAAGTAGAGTTGTGCAGGAAAGGTTAGTGAACGAATGGAGGGGACCCGCAAATCATGAGTGAAAGTTTAGACTAAAGGACTAGTGTTTGCAACAGTGCCACACACGTGAGCTCCGTGCCAACGCAGCTTACCGAACCAGTACTCTTTGGCCGGATCGCCAAAGCCAGTGGCATACTCTGTCCAGTTGCGGTAGAAGTAGAAGACCCTGTTCCCGAACTGCCCTCGTCGCTGAATGACCTGCACGAAGCACAAGCAGAACACGAAAGCATGTAATGATGTAGAAGTCACTGTTCTTGAGAGCTTATGACAGCCGTCTAAAAAAAAGTCGCAGTTTTGCCAGAAAAGCGAAACAACGATTGCGATAGCGAATCATTAGACAGCTCAACGAAGTAAGGTTATTAGTTTTGTCGGCCGTATACGCTTGTAAACATTCGCTTACTAACAAAATTAACATGCATGGTGCCACGCACGCACAGGCAAACATGAACAGATCTCACTCGATGAGCGCACGAGAGGCGGAAAGCCGTTGGTCCCGGGTTCAACCCCCACACCCCAGCTTGTTCTGTTTAACTGCGAAGCTGTTATACAGGCTGCTGATAGATCATAAATTTATAACACGAAAATGAAGCTTTTTCTACCTAGCGAATTTCCGATGAACTGACTTTAAATATGCGGTGATTTGTACCCTATATGGAAACCTATATAAAGTATGTTACTGTAGTAACAAACTCGTGTTGCACATCTGAAGTGGTGAGATGTGGCCACGAAACATTTTCTCCGTTGTTTCAGTACTATCGACTCTGGTTCTTTTCCAAGATTCTGCAAGTGCATACACAGGCGTACTTAGCACAGAACTTGCCATCAACGCTCTCACGAAATCCGGAAGCGGCACATGTCTTGGAAATCATAAAGAAAGGCTCCACGAACCGTCCAGCCACCTCCCTCGGTGGCCATGTCGCAGTAGACGACTTTCCCTTTGACGTCATCTTTCCCAAGAAATATGTTGTAGAGGCCACTTGTCGTCTGTCCCGCCCGAAGAAGGTCGGCACAATGTCGGGGCCGCATACTGCCTGCGAAGTACATGCTAATAAATGCTGCGAGTGGATTCTTTCATACATTCAAAGTAAAAAAGAAGCTTTGTTTCTTTCCTTTTTGATATCAAACAATCTTTATAAGTGCACTCGGCTCTCAAACTGCAAGCGCGTTATTCTAGCATACTGTATGTGCAATAAATGTAGTTCTGTTTGTTTAGCACGTTTTTGTTTTTGCTTTTTCAAAATGGAGCGGCCGGCCTGCCATGGAACGATTCTAAAGCACGTGATGTGTGTACTTCTGCAACATTCTCTTTATATTTAGGTTCGGCAGAATGTTAACCCTCCCAATAAATTTATATTTTTGCAATAGTTAGGCCTGTGTGCATTTTATATGTTAATAAATGCTGGACTATGCATATTTCCAAATCTTGTTTTCTTTTTTTTCTCTACGAAGGCCCTCCGGTTAGGAAAGAATGAGGCCTCATGTATATGTAAATAAAATACCAAAATAAGTTTTAAAAAAAAGCTCTCCTCTGTAACGCAGCTCAATTTGCTGCAAAGTGTGAATATCCGGGCTCAGCACTGACCAATGCTTCGGCCATATCAATCGGGTATGCTCACAGAAGCGGCGATTAGCTGAGATGCGTTTATTGCTAAATGTAAATTAGGGTTTAGCGGCAAACGGTGTTCCCGTATGGCAACGACAACAACATCGAAAAGCTACCCATAACACCCATATGCTGTTTTTAAGAAAGCCCGTTTGCTTAATCGAGTTACAAGTCGCTATTCTCCGCAGCACCTGCATAACATATTGATTTCGATTTGTGCGCAAGTCGTCTTGGCAAAGGCTTCACTTGCACATAGGAGGGTGAATTTGTTCTGAAGATTTCATAAATGAGCTGCCGTATCAACAGCTGTCACATGGCTACTGCTCATAACTTGCATTTACTCACCATTTCTGCATTCATGGTGCAAGTGTCTTATGTATGAGGTGGATTTTTACTTTTATATTCCGTTGTTTTCTTCAATTGACTCTTTTATTTGCTTGACCCCTTTTTTGCACTTTGCGCGAAAAGACTTTCCGTAATCGAATTTTCCAGAAAAGTCTGCGACCAAAGTTCCGAACATTTCCAATCCTGTCTAATAAATCAAATCAAATCGCGAGCAAAAGAAGCAAAGGTTTTCTCACTTTTGATGTCGGGGCACAGGTCCCCGAGTTTCTTGACACGTTCTTTGGCTTTAATTGAGGCAGCTTGAGCCACGACAGCAGTCTTATTGGCACTGCTTCCGCTTGAAACCGAGCACAGGATCACCAAACTGAGGACAACCAAGCTCCAGCCCATTTTTCTTTCGCGTTGCTCCCTACCGTATGAGAAACAATACAGCTGAAACAGATAAAAGGTCGGAAAACACCACCGTAATAAAAATATTTTAGATGTCTTAAATCGTATTCAGAGATCCTGCACTTTCCCTTTTTCTCTTTCTTATTTCTCCTCCCGTCTGTGTTTTTTTCCTTTCCTGCAATATTTTAAGGAAATAGGGTGCATTTTAATGCCGCCGCCTGCAGCTTTTCCTAAATACTGAATGCATAAACAGAACAAAGCAAAGAGCATGACTGCATATAGCGAAAACAAACGAAATCGGAACAAGAATTTATTGTTAAAGGTTCGGTCACGTTACAGCTGCTTTTGTAGAGAAGGAGGTCCCATAGTCAAAGCTTTTTCCGCTTTTTAGCAAACATTTGCCACTTTGACAGTATTTATCTTCTATATCTATCTATCTATCTATCTATCTATCTATCTATCTGTCTATCTATCTGTCTGTCTGTCTGTCTATCTATTTAGCCGCCTACATCTTGGTGCTCTCATGGTCGTTTCGTTAACTTGGTATTTACCAAAATTTGCATAGTTGACACGAGTGTATGACGAACATGAATGATAAGTCATGACATGAATATCATGACATGTGTGTCATGTAGGTGCTGAAACAGCCGCCTACATCTTGGTGCTCGCATGGTCGTTTCGTTAATTCGGTATGTACCAAATTGGCATAGTATGACAAGAGTGTATGACGAACATAATTGATAAGTCTTGACATAAATGTCATGACATGCCAGTCATGTAGGTCATTAAACCGCCACCTACGTCTTGGTGATGTCATGGTCGTTTCGTTAACTTGGTATGCAACTAGAATGGGTTTGGACATGGGTACTAAGTGAAGAAAACACTAAATATGATGGTAGAAGTCATAGTCATGAGCACGACTCAGCAAAAATGACATTTACTCAGTAAAAAGTTATTACCACTGAAAACCCCACGGTATGGGTTCAGACCTGGGCACTAAGGGAAGGAAACATTAAAGGATGATGGTGGAAGTCATTGTCAGGAGCACGACTCAGCAAAAATGACAATGGCTAGGCGAAAAAAGATTAACACTCAAAAACCACTGGAGGCGACACCCCTCCTTGGCGCCGCCGGCACCACCACCACCGAGGCGGCAGCGGCACCACCACCCCTCCCTGATGCCGCCGCTGCATATGCCACCCCCGCTGCGGTGGCGTCCTCCCCGATGCGCCCGCCGACGAGCCCCATGGCAGAGACGGCAGTGGGGAAAGAAAACTCGATTTAAGATCTCGTGGACCTCGACAACCTAATCATTGAGAACGAGCAATTACTGCTCAACGGCAGAGAGGCGCTCTCTACGCTGTCACAAATGACTGCTGCTGTCGACGGAATGGTAAGAATAATTCTTTTTTGTTTCTCCATTGTTTCATTGTTCTTCCTCCATCCACTTTTTGCTGCGTTCCGCGTCGCGACCGTGGCGAAGGGGCGAATGGGGGCGCCCACGCATCGAATCGCGATTACTATTTTTTAGGGGCGAAGCTCCTTAGGGTGTGGGTCTGTCCCTCCTCTGTAGTAGTAGTAGTAGTCGTCGTAGTAGGTAGCGACGTCTACTTTTATTTTTAAAAAATTCCGAAAGTTGTGTCCGTAGCGCGGAATCGAACCAGGGACCCCTCGCTTCCGAACGCGAGGCGCTAACCACTACGCTACGAAGCGCACATGGACACACGCACCACGGTGACAATAAATACCCAACATTAACGAAAGACTGCGCGTTTCTAACGCGTTTGTGCTAGCGCGTTACGGCCCGTGTAAGAAGCTGGTGTAAGACGCTGTGGCCTCTCCGCCTTACCCCCGTATTCATAAACGCTGATGGCGTCGGCAAACGCGGTGCACGTTCCGGCATGTGTAAACGGCTGCGTAAGACGCTGTGGCCTCTCTCCCTTACTAGAGAGTACTGCACGTTTCTAACGCGTTTGTGCTTGAGTCCCCTTAAGCGGGAGATGGTGCAATTATAATGAAGGGCGCTGTTATAAAATAGGAATGACGTCACATATGGCGCGTGTCATTAGTGGAAGTCAATCGTTCGATTTAGTGCGGCGAGACTGGGCGAATTACACCGAAGATTCACGGTTTACCGATGATTCCCTCCGGAGCTTCGCCCACTCATCATCATTCACCCCGTGGATATGCGGTGTTTTTTTTTAAGTCTTTCTCTTTTTTATTATTTTTGGAGCACACAGTGGTTACAATGGTTGCTGTTGTTCTTGTCTTGCAGGCGCTGGTCGTCGACGCGGTAGCAGCGACGCCATCCAAAGCGGCCAACGACACACCGCAGGATAATTGCCTGATGGAGACGCAGCCTCGGGACTTGATCAGGCAATTCATGTCCAGACGCCGCGACGAGTCGTCAAGTCAGAGGCAGCTTCGGCAGCGGTGGCCGAAGTAGAAGAAGCAGAAGACCGGTGCCGCAAAAATAATAAGACGAAAACCAAAGGCCGTAAAGTGTAGCGGTTCAAGAAGCAACTGGCGCTGACTGCGGCGATGAATTACGAGGAGACGGAGACGCACTTGAGAGAGGAGGACGAGAAGGCACAGTCCTTGGAGGTGGGCGCCGACTCCACCGCAGTGTTTCAGAAACTGGTGAAGAAGGCCTACTTGGCGGCGCAGGCGTGCGACGGCCAAGAGATGGCTGCGCTCAAGTTCGACTTGCGCCTCTACGAAGGGGGCACAAAGTCAGACGACAAAATGGCCATCGCCCGCATCGTGCCCAAGGCGGTCAGGAGTGGTGCGATCGAGCTGCCCACCCCTCCTCCGAGCGACGTCGCACTATGTCACTTCGGACTGGTGACTTCATTGAACACCGTCAGCCCGAGCAAGCCGCTCGAATTCAAGGCTATGGCGTACGCCAAGCTGGTAATGAAGAAGAAGAAAATAACGAAGCCAAATTTATTCATCGCAGTGAATGATTACTTTGGCGGCCTATTCGGAACGGCATACGGCAAGAGCAAGTCTGCCAAGACCGGCAAGACCAAACGAAGACCCACGCTCGCAGCCAGAGGCGCGCTGCTCGGATGAGTATTCGATTATGACTCTGGCAGTCCAGTCACCGTGTGCGATAAAACCACCAAACGTTTGGACCACGTGCGAGTGGCGCACGACGCAGATCCGGCGTCCACGTACAATTACTGTGTGTACCTGATGACAAGCAAGACCGAGTGCGCGTACGCCGTGCTTTGTACGATGCTGAATCCGCTCTTCATTTCGAGCAAGTGGACTGACGCACTGACTGCAGATATTCCGTGCTACTACGAACAGAGCGTCGTACAATTGTACACCGCGGCGTGCACTCAGGCTACGTCGGTACGCTGCTGTCTGGAGACGGCGTACACGTGGATAGCGCCGGCCCTCTCGCACGCGTGGGTCAAGTATTGCGCCAACGCTGTGTCTGAGTCGCAAGAGGAACATGAAAACGACGACGACGAATCGTCGGCGACAACGCGGCGGCGACCTAACGCGCAAGAAGAACTGACACTCTCGGCGCTGGCGCCGCACAAACGCGAGGCAATGTTTGCTTACCAGGCGGTACGAGAGAGTCTCGACGAAAACGATCCGCTGCACGCGGCGATGAAACGCAAGTCAACCGCAACGAAAGCGATATCCGCGAAATTCGGACACCTTATCGGGCGCCTCCGACAGGAGGTGGAAAAGTGGAACCCCGATAAATTGGCGATATACCGCAGCATCGCCGAGTGCTCGGTACAAGTCGGCGTGCTGGACGCGCTGATGGACGAGTACGAGCAGATCCGTGCGCTAAAATAAGGGAATTCGTTGCCAAGCCTAGTAAGCTCTCAGTACCGCGTGTACGAAGTGGCAGACGTGAGCGAAGTGCTCACCACGTTCCACGCCAAGTTTTCTGCAGTGCAGAGCAGGTTGTCGCCCGACGCCGCCCTCACGTATCGCACGTTCGTGCGACTTGCCGCAGCGACGTAGACCCGTTTAAATTCGAACTAATTCAAAAAGGTACCGCACAATCCATTTTCTTACTAATCTAGTATGACATGAATTTGGGCGTATGGGAATACAGTAACAGGAACAAAAATGTGGCGGAGCTGAGGGACGTGTTCCACGAAGCAAATAACGTTGCGGTGGTGCGACGCAGCAACCGGAAAAAAGATCAAGACGAGGACGAGTTGCTGGCTACGTCAACGGAAAAGAAGCGGTGCGTGGTGCTGTTTTGGTGCAAAGCCGAAGACCTCATCAGAAAGTGGGCCGAGTGTGTCGACACCGTTCTTCGTTTGCACCACACCAACCCGGCGTCTTCTACCAAGCACAAGGCTGCGCACACGAGGCTAATCTACACCTACTTCGTGAAGAGTGACACTGTGTACCTGACGAAGGTAGAGGCCTTTCCGTTGCACCTAATCTTTGCAGTCTCCCTCAAACATCCGCTGTTGCGAGTGCACCGTATCGTCAATCATTTCGTATCCATCACCTCAGTACAACTCGTGCCCGTCGACGACTGTAGCAGCGGTTCCTTGGAGACGGGCGAAATCTGCCCTCTATCACTCGGGAATGCTATTAGAGCAAACAAGAAAAACTGTTTCTTTGCATTTTTAATCAAGGTCTACTGCGACAGTACATCGGGCATCGCTAGTAACTTGCTTAAGGTGAATTCTCTTTTTCATAGTCGCCTTTCAGACGCTCGCCACATGCACGTTATAGGTGCCGTAAAGTCTGCATATCTGAGGCTCACTCGGGGCATAGCCACGGCAACGAACCATGCGTCCGAAGAAGCAGACACGGACGTCATGGCAGCAGTGGCTGTCATGACGTGCCAATTCCTCCGAGGGACCGTCTGAGTAAAACCCCAGCGGATAAAGAAATCCTCACATAGGATAGGAGCACCACCCCACCCCCAGCATCTCGACGAGGTGTCGGAGGACGTGCAGCCCGACGTTCGGAAACAAATCTCGGTAGCACCGGTGCCCAAAAACATGCTCCACGACTACCACGAGGCCAGACGTTCAGCGAAAGCATTTGGCTCCGTAAACATTTCGCAACAGACTCCAGTGTCGCGTACATCGACGCGGCCAGCTACGATAGGCAACGCCACGTAATCACGGCCGTAAACAAGGATTTGCAATTGATCACTAGCGGTTCCTGACGCACCACCTTGGCTACGAAGGCAGAGGCCACGGCTATCACCCTAGCTGTATGGTTTCAAGGGTGTAAGGGAGTGTCGTCCGTAATATTATCAGACTCGCAGGAAGCCTGCCGGTTCTTCATGGCCAGCAGAATACCTGCCGCAGCCTTAAGCGTGCTCGAACCCACAGCGACCCAACGCAACAGGTTAATTTGGTGACCGGGCCACGCTGGGCCCGCGGCTTACGAGAGGGCGGAAGCGTAAGCTCGCGAGTTTAGTAACCGAACGGCACTCTCTGAGCCCCGATCGTCACCCGTTCCAATTCTAGTCAGAGAGATTCTTGCTCACCAGCGTTTCACGCGCCAAAAGTATGGAACGCCTCACAAGTCCCTGAACGGAGAAGAGGCAACTGACCCAAGACAGATACAGAAGGATGTATATCTTTTAAAATTGCACGCTATATATTCAGCGCTGTACCCGGCTAAATGTCCGTGGTGCTGCGGCAGGCCGACACTCTACCACGTTTCGTGGGGATGCGCGCGCCGAAGCCCCGAGACCTGAACTCTAATTTAGGCAATCATGTAATAATTAGTACGCAGCAGTATTAGGCACAGCTCGCCAGTGCGGACCAGGAAGTGCTACTAGCACGTCTGGATCAAGTCCGGCTGGGGATGGAGGCAATTGAAGCCCTGGATGTAGTGCTCCACACATAAGACTATTGGACCCATTTCATTTTTTCCTTTTGAATAAAGTCTTTTATTCATTCAATCAGTGCATCGGACGTTGCGTTTTTGCAGATAAATTCCTAGGCGAGGCGCACAAACTTTGACGATGATAATGCGAGTTTTAAAAGACTAATAAAAAATATTGAATGATTAACTTCTTTATTAGTGCCTTGGCGGCAGTTGTCTACATTGCAACTTTGGGAGCAGTGACATTTTCATGTACACCCATCTTTAAAAATCTTGAGAATCGCACCTAATTTGAAATCTTCATCAAATTCCAAAGCTCAATTGAGGCAATACGAAGATTGACGGCATGAGACTGAAACGCCCCGTAAAGAAGTGTGGGGAAAAGTGTAAATGATAGCATGCCATGGTAAATCCTAACCAGACTCTCAGCCGCACATGCTTGCCAAGCAAAGCGTGCCGTATCAGTAGCAGCCGCTACTGGCTGAGAAGTTTCAAACTGCCTCGCTCTTGTCGTCACGGGGTGTTTTGATCTGAAATAATAGCGGGGCTGTCTTATCTGTACTCCCACGGCAATAGGTTTCGATGTTGCCTGTATTTATTGTTGAAATTCGAGTATGAATATATTCGATTTCGGTACGACGTTAATGATTCTTTTTTTTATTGAAGGTACATTGAATTGTGACTGCCTTCAATTTAGCCATTTAAACAACGGCCCCTAAGGCACCAATAAAAAGTTAATAAATTTTTGTTAGTCTAGCAAAACAATTTATGCATGGCTCTGCTACGCAAACACCTGAGACCAGCGTAGCTGGGAAAAGCCTAGTAAAGTAGTGGCAAAGCACACTTAGTCTAATTTTTGCTGGGCTTCTCTCATCTCCGCTAAGCAAATGCCACGTCAATTCTTTTTCCACTGCCAGAAAGAGGACTACCGAAGCGGGCGCCCATTAGTACAATTAGTTCCAAGTCGTTGCATCTTGCGAAAGTTCCTGAGCACCCGCAACCCAGGATCTTGCAGTTTCCTCTGTTTACAGGCGCTCAGGATTTCTTCGCGATGTTCTGCGTAGTATCGCGATGAATTCAAGCGGCCACGTTCACGAGCCTCCGGATCTTCATTTCTTCGCCTACGCGAACACTCGGCTTCCCTCAATCTAAACTCGGGATGCTCTCTTTTGTGACGCTTGGTTTCAGCTTCCCTACCTCTCGCTTCAGTCTTTCGGAAGCGAGGAGTTTCCAGTTCTCTGGTAGAAACCTGCCGAGCCGCCGCGAGAGGCATCGGCTGCAGTCACGGACACCGGACGCGTTCGGCGTCGGTAGCAGCTCTACGCGTGCCACTACCATATGCCTCACTCCCTCCTCTCCACCTCGCGATTCTGCTCGATGCTTTTTTTTATGCTCTGCTTTGACTTCTCTCCCTCAGCTCGACGAAGCTGCTGATGACGGAATGATCATTATAGCGAGGTTCTAACAGCTCCGCTGCAAAACGCCGTGTATGTTCTGTCTGCACTAGCACTCAATGCGCAGCTTCGCGTAAGGCGAGTTCCTGAAATGGGTTGGGTTATTTCGACAGTTTCGAGGCTTCATACAAATAAGATTGTTCGTATCAGTCTGCCTAAAGGCGGCTTTCATCGGTCAAGTAGTCGCTGCTTCGTGCTTAATCTCATCAACCTTTTACAGCCAAGCTGTACATAGCTAGGCGAAACCAAAATTGCTCCGTCCGATGTGCCCAGAAATGTGGGCCGATCCTGGTGATTGGGCAGAAAGGGTCCAAGCGCAATGGCACATATCCCTGTGGACTGCGGGCGGTAGGCTCCGGGACCAGTAACGCGTCCTTGAACTATCCTTGCCACACGTAAAAGAAAAAGAGAGGCGCACCAGTGGCTGCGCTGTCAGTGACGTCGGTCTCTCCGTCGCAGCTGAGCGCGCGTGCAGCAGTTGCTCTCCGATTTCAACATGAGTAGGCCAAGCACGCATCGTACGCACTACTTAACAGCAGGCAGCTTACGAAGGACAGCGCCAACAGCAGCACCGTGAGAGAGCTCGTGTTTGCCGCGCCGGGCCGATACTGCAGTCCGGGCACCAGAACAGGCCCGGGTGGCCGAGTGGAAGCAGCAACTGCACACCGAGGATCCGGCAGCCTACCAAGCCGTCGTTTATCTCTCTTGAACCGTCGGCATTACCCCGGGGATAAACACTGGGGCCGCACGTTTCAGCTTCGCTGGTTCACCATCTGTATGGGGTGCTTGGGGCTGACTTTTCATTTATTTTTTATAAGTCGCCACGACGAGCGAAGGACTGCGCGGAATACTACCACTGGGACTATGAGTGGGGCATCAATAAATGTCTCCACGGGTGTGGGCATAGTAATTTTTGAGACCAAATTGAATACATAATGAATAGTGATAGAATTGATTCAAACGTTTGAGTGTTTTCCAATAATCAACAGCCCGTTTTCACCAATAGCATAAAGATATTCACATCTTAGTATTATTACCGCCAGCTAGCTTCTGTCATTAAAATTCACCGGATGAAGCTTCGCTTACAAAAGCAGCAATGAAGAGCTAGAACTAATATGCAGTTTGTTTGCAAACCCAAAGTAATCTTAAGAGCAGGCTGGTGGGTAGGGTTCGAATCAAAATGAGGTTGATTCTTCTCGGCAATAATGCGACCAGCAATCGACCCAGCGACAGACAGAGTGACCCGGACCGAGCCAGGCCAAACCATGAAATAGTAGGGCAAAGAAAGAAAAAAAAACGATACACATAGAAAGAACGAAAGGAATTCAAGCGAGCGTCCGACTTCGTTCCTTTAAATTTCTCTTATTCTCCCTTATCAGATTGTCAATAATAGCCACATCCAAAAACGGATGCAGCGGAAACTCTTAATTGCGCGACTTCAACATAAGACTTGATTACGAGCAGCCCGGCTAATAAAGATACCTGTAATTTTCTTGCCACAGCTCCTTCAATGAATCAGAAAAATTGAACTACGCGACTTACCCGAAGCCTTCAAGACAACGGTGAATCCCAGAACGAGGAGCTGTACCGGTCGCTTTTGTATGCTCGGTGCGTCATTTGACACGAAACGAGTTCTTCTCCATAAACAAAGGAAGGGAAGTGGCTTTTCACGTCACGCTCGTCTTATTTCTTTTCCGTTCAATACCATTGTCAGGCTTAAACGTATGCCCCGCGCAAGAAGCGTCCCAGAAATATTGCTGTTTAAAATAACGCAGTAGAGACATTAGAAAAAAACCATCCGTCAACGTCGGCATCACACCGGATCCAATCTTGTTCTTGACACCTTTAGGGCACAACGGGAATACAAGGCTTCAATTTCTCTTCGGTAAACAAAAGCATTGTAGCCCCCGCGACTGACTCATCGCGATGACTTATTTCTAACTACGAAGTTCTTCGATAAATTCGAATTAAGGACAAATAAAAATCACGTGATACGCCCCTGTCCGCGGTGCACTGCTCTGATGAATATTTGAGGGCTCGTGGTCTGCTTGTTGAACTAGTGACGAACAATCAAGAGCAAGTCAAATTCGCTTCATCAGAATAAATAATCGTTGCTTGAGATGCAGCGATGCCTTACATCCGTGAAAGTGTCACGTGATGCGAAACCTGGTGATGGGTCGGGCGTAGAATACAGTGATGTGAACGCGTCAGATGGTTCAGGGACATGATACCTGCGGCGTGTCGAGAGCGTAGATGGTGAAGATGGATCTGCGTTAGTCATCATCATGCTAAGCGTGCGTTTCTGCGTCGTGTTCTCGCGAGGATCATGACGTGAGAAACTTATTAATTATCGGCTCATACGAGACCCTGTTTGCCACTGATAATGATTAGTAAGTGGAGGCGGCGGGTTACTGCGGCGACCCAGTTGAAGTGTCTCTAGCTATTGAATAACGGAGGGGTCGGCAACGTATGCTTGAAATCGACTAATCAACTCTTCTTTGATTCTCTCCCACAATTCCTTGTTTTCAGAGATGTGCATGAAGTAAAACTGAAATGCCTCGCCGGTGACGCAGTCATGGAAGTTGGGGACGATATCCCGTTCCGACCATGATGCAGCAGATGCGTGGAGCTCGAAGAGGCTGAACCAGTCTTTCACGGGCCCGTCGTTCACTGATCCCGTGTACTTGGGTATGTCCAAGGCTTGCCGTGATGTGGTCATGATGGCGGTCGGTGTCGGTAGTGGAGCTGCGTGCTCGGGGTTCACAGCGTGGCGTGGAAGTCTTCCATGTTAATGGGAGGCTGATGGGGTGGCTGCCAGGTCTTCATCCTGTCCACTTGTGTGACGCGAGCAGGAGGTTGCGGACGGAGACAAACATGGTCGTCCGGACACTAGCTTTTAATCTTCGTCTTCCTTGCCTTCCATATACTGTCCAACTGTACACAAATACACACACCCACATATATATATACTTATATATGTATATATATATATATATATATATGTGTGTGTGTGTGTGTGTGTGTGTGTGTGTGTGTGTGTGTGTGTGTGTATGTGTGTGTGTGTATGTGTGTGTGTGTGTGTGTGTGCGTGCGTGCGTGCGTGCGATAGCCCCCAAGGCTCGAATAAAACTTTAAATATTGGCTATTAGTTTGCTTGTTCTCACATTGTTAGAGACGAATTATTTCCATTTCCGCTAGATATTCTCATGAAAAAATTTCGCGTACGCTGCGTTCATAACATTTTTCTTTAAAAAGTAAAAAATTCTCACTAAGACTCAATGATTCTCGGCAGCAATTGCGCAGACAAACGCTTTCCTTCGCAGCGTTTACTATCATCGTGTGAAGTTTCGTAATAGGGGAGAGCGGGAAAGATAAATTTTGCTTTAAGAAACTCTTATAACCGAGTCGTCACCGTCAGCATCTAGCCGGGCTCTCTGTGATGCGGAGCACATTTTACTAGAGCAGTTGAGTTGGACGTTGGAACTTAGATGCTAGGAAGGAGGTTTTTTTTTTGGGGGGGGGGGGGGGGGGGGGGGGAGTCGAGTTTGAAGTGGGGAGGGAACTCGCAGCAAGGTATGCGTAGTAAAAGATGAACAAAAGGGATCATCACAAAACCGCATGAAGCCCTGTGTGATGCAAGTATTAACTTGACAGCGTTAAGGGCCCCGTGTAGCATAAAATCCAGTGTCGGCGTCGGCGGCGTTGTCCGTTAGAGAAAAATCATCCTGAACCACGCAGGCCCTCCGCGTGGCGCACAGGAGCTACTCAACTAATTGAATTTCTCAAAGTAAAATGCGTCAGAAAATTCCTTAAGTACGACTTACGCACAACATACACACAAGATAACGTCGGATTGTTGTTCGAATATACGGAAAACATAGTTCTATTACGCGGCTGACTAAATCACAAACCCTTTTCCAGCTGTCGTTTGACTTAGTGATAGCGGCACGCCTCGCTCGGTTCCTTGCAACACGATACAGATGGCGCTCGCCTCCGCGCATATGCGGCAGCGGTGTGGGGTAAATAAAAAAAGAACCAGAAACCTCGCCTTCGTGCGTAGCGTTCGCCGCCAGTGTTTCCAGGTAACCATTGCGCTTACAAAGCTGCATTTGACGGGAAGCGTGAGAAGCAGTCGGGGATCTTTTAATGCTTGCGTGTTCCACTCTTCAACGGGAAGCTTAAGCGTCCTCCAAGTTTTTGCAGCAATGAGTTAGCGCATTTGTTGTCCACTAACCAACGAGGATAGTCCCGTCTAACATTAGGCTTTAGTTTGTGCTCTTGTGAATCCTGTGCATCATCTCCTGTGTGCCAGCGCACAGCAACATGTCATGTAAGTCCATTGCAGAAAGAGGAACCGTACACTTAGGACGCATTGAAGGGCTGTCAGTTGCATATCATCAATGCCAATGTGACCGCATTTGACAGGGCCAGCCCAGCCCCAAGCCTCCGAAGGCACAAACATACTCCTGCCTGGAAATTTTCCGGAGATGCAACCAGACGCACGGCGGTATATATTCAGAAGTGCCTTGTCGAATAATGGACTTCTGGGCTTCGAGGAGAGTGTAAAGTCCGAGGGCCTCGTTGTCCGGTAGACCAGGCTTCAGTTACAGTGAAGGACAATACGCCCGAAGAGCCTGGAGCAGTGAGTCTTACGCTGTCGTTTATTTCAGCAAGAAGACGAAGAACCCCGTGCCACGCGCGCATCGATCGCCGCACTCCTTTCTCCTTTCCTTTTTGTGCGAGCTATTTCTTTGCTATTATCAACACTCCCGGCCTACGACATGCTGCGGGTGCATTTCTAGGAAGTACAAGTGGTGTACAGGCCGCGTGACTATTTTGCCGTTTTCAAGCTTTAGGCGACATGCGCGCACTATTCCGTCGTTTCCCGTAATGTTCTCCAGGACACATTCGTTTCCACCACAGTCTGAGAACGGAATCATCGCGCACGATGACGATATTGCCTTCAGTAATGCTGGCCTCCTGACACTGGCCTATTATGAGCGCTTCTGAGTAGTATTAAAGATTCCTTGTAGCAGCGATTTGATAAATATTTTTTTCGCATTTCTTGACGCTATATCCATGTTATAAGCAGCTCAGTATAGGACCTAGGCACTACGGCTACAGTTTATAAGTCAGGAAGTGCTATCAGTCGCTTGCCATGCAAGAAATGGGCAGGTGTCAAGGCTTCTGATTTATCTGGGGTAGGATATGAGTACGTCAGTGGTCTACTGTTTACGATCGCTTCAATTTCTGTTAGGACCATGCTCCTGTGATCACAATCTAGAAGTTACCTTCCTAGCACTTTTCTCAAGCTGTCTTTAACTGATCGCACCATACACTCCCAAAATCCACCCCACCAAAGTGCACGGTGAGCAGAGAACTTCCACGTAATGCGATGAGCTGACAGGTAATCGGCAACCTCACTTCCCCGAACAATGTAATATACAGGGCGAAGTTCACGAGAAGCACGCTTAAAGCACAGAGCATTGTCAGAGTGAATCACCGCAGGAAATCCACGACGTGCAACAAAACACCAAAAAGTCTCCAAGAAACTGTCGCCCGTTGAGCGCAAGAGAAGCTCTAGGTGATAGCACGAACTACTGCGCAAGTGAACAACACGATGCAGGATGTCTGTGTAGGCTCATTTTTCAGGTATACTGGTCTAGCAAAATCCACACAATGTCAAACAGTTTGGACACATTCACTGGGTCCGCAGGTAGCGACGCCATTGGAGCCGTCGCAGGCTTGGTCCTTAAGCGCGCGCACCAAGTACACCGCCCGATCACTCTTTTCACACTGCTTCGCCTTCGTCACCCAGAAGCGTGCTCGGAGTTCTACGATGGTCGTTGGGACCCCGCGTGAAAAAGCCTCTGGTGCAAGCACGTTGAGATGAGTTCAGTGCCGCGGTTTTCACCGGGAAACAGGATCGGGTGCTTGATGCCGTCCTGGTCCGCGACATTACCGAGTCTCGATTGAATCCGCAGCAAACCATCCTCCTCCGCAAGGAAAGGGTACAAAGCTATGATTTTAGACGCCTTGGGGAGGTCTTGTCTTGCCTGGAGGGCTGAAATTTCAAGACCGAATTGATGCTTTTGGGCAATGGAAAGCCAATATATTTCCGAAGCAGCGAGCTCCGCCGTCGTTAGGTGGTCTTTAGGGGTTGGCAGGCCGCGACAGGCTGCGACAAACCTCAGTATCAATGTGAGCCTTAGCACCCGCAACCAGGTACTATGTCTTCACAAGTCGAAGACAGAAGACAGGGTACACCGATGCAACTGAGGCATGAAGCGGAACGGTCTCTACTCCTGACTCCTCGTCTTGTACAATAGTCAGATTGGCAGCCAAGAGTTCTTGGGCCAATTCTGACCTCTTGCTAACCAAGCCGGTGCTCTCCATCAAATTTCACTGTGAATCGAGACCGGAACGAAGTACCCCGAGAAATTAGGTCAGCTGTGTTTTCTTTTCCGGAACAGTGGTTCCACTGAGAAGAGTTAGTATTATCTTGAATTTATGTGACCCTGTTTCTGAAAAACTGTTGCCACCTTGTTGCCACACCTCGGATCCAACCGAAAGTCAGCGTTGAATCCGTCCGAAAGCAGCAATTCGAAGAAGGTATTCCCAGTGTGACAGCCAGAAACTTCCAAAGTAGGGCATCCAGTAAAGCTCCAGTAAGCTCATGCCGTGGAAGGGAAAGCTGTTTTAGCGGAGCCGCTCGGGCTTTTGTCATGAGCATCTTTACAGATGCTTCCTCTTGGTTCTGCCGCAGGTAATGCGCAGCACCATAGACTGGGGTGCTTGCATCCGTAAATATGTGGAGCTCATATGAGTTCAAGTCGCTAGTTGATAAACAAAGTCTGGGCACTGAAAGAGTCTTAATATCATGGACTTCTTTGCACAACGCATCCCAACGCATTCCACTCTTCGGCAAGCTCTGTCGGAATGTCGATGTCCCAATCATATCAACTTCGCCAAGTGTGCTGCAAGAGGATCTTAGCGCGGATCATAAAATGAGTGGCAAGACGTAGAGTGTCGAACATACGAGCGGAGGTCTGCCAGATGGACCGTTTCGATGACTGAGCTCCTTGCAGATATTCAATAACCGGATAAACGTTCAAACTTAGGTGGTCTGATCTGGTATTCCACGGTACTCCGAGTATCTTTTTTTGCTCCTGCTGTTGTATGCGTCTTTCCATGTTAGTGCAGTTAGTCGCCCACTTCTGCAACTTCATTCCAGCCTCTGCGAATATTTATGTAGCACGGTCGCGTGGTTCGCCGGCGTCTGGAGCAGTAGGAACGCTGGTGACCGTGTCATCCACATAAAAGCAACTCGCCAACTTCTCAGCTGTTCAACGGTGCTTTCCGGATACGCGGTGGAAGTGATATTGCAATGTGGCACTCAGTAAAAGGGGGCTTGCCGTAGTACCAAAGGGCACGCGGGTCATGCGGTAATCGCGAACCTGATGCATGTCATATATTCTCTTGGTGTTTTTTCAAACCAAAGGAATATCAGGGCGTCCCTGTCACACGGCTTGATTCTAATCTGCAAGAAGACTTTCTGGACGTCGGCTGCGACTCCGAACTTGTGCTGGCGAAAGCGCAACAACATCTTCAACATATCGTTGCTGAGTTTCGGGCCTTTTTCCAGGTGGTCGTTCAGCGAAGTCATTCCAGTGGCAGGGGACGACCCATCGAAGACGACTCTGAGTTTAGTCGTGGTGGACGATTCCCTGATTACTTCACGATGCGCCATATAGTACTTCGTTGTAGTCGCATCCTCGATGACGGGAATTGGTTCCGCATGGCCATCCTTAAGATACTGTCTGACTGCTGTATCTATAGCTAAGCAGAACATCTTCGTTCTGAGACAGCCGATGAAGGAGGCAGCGCAGCCGTTTGATAGCTACTGCACGATTATCGTTCAAGTCTGCTTGGAGGTCCTTCCAAGGCAGACAAACATCGTATCGGTTATCGCGCAGCTCAATCGTTTCGTTGAAAGCTTTCAAAACTTTATTATCATGGGACGATGGTTCTATAGCATCTGTAATCCCTAAGCTTTCGAGCTGCCAAAACTTTTGTAGTTCTAAGGATACACCTTCGTCATTCATGCAGCAATTCGTCCGAAGTACACAAACATTTGCTTGTGTGTGCGGGTGAACGGGCTCATCGCTGTTTAAGGGTCCTTGGAATGTACGGCCCAGTACAGTTTCAACTGAAAGGAGACTTTAGTGCTTATCATCCCAAGTGACGTCCTTGCCGAGTATCTTCCAAAATGGGTCTCACCCAATTTATAAGCTAATGCCTTCTTCGTGAACGTTCGTTAAGCAAAGAGAATCAGCCAATCGTCGGCCGCGATTCTGTAGGCCTTTGATGAATTCGTGATCTTTTGCAACTTCAACGAGGACTTCAAAGATGTGTGCTATTTCTATAACTTCGATCAGTTGATGAACACCGCCGAACTGACTTTGTAAGGTTACTTTAACTAATCTTCGGCAAATACTTACACCTCCATCTTTGATCCTAAAACCGCTGACGGTAATGTCAATTTCTCCTAACACTTTGAGGCTCACTTTTCTTGATACATCTTTCCTAATGAAACTGCGCATGCTACCGTTATTCAGAATGCCTCTTATGTAGCACGAACTCTTGGCGCTTATTATCCAAGCTTGGAACGTTTGCAGAAGTATGGTGTCAAAGTCACTTCGCTTATTTCCGTCTGACACAGCACACATGGAAGTACTGGTCGTTGTGCGTTCTGGTGGCGTCGTTATGTGAGCATGTTTAGCGCCCATTCTCGAACACATCGAAGAAGCGTGTCTTCTTTGACAGTTCGAGCAGCTCGCCTTACGCGAGCTGCTCGCATTTTCTCTCAAGACGCTTTTTCTCGACGTTATCAATAGGTGCGTCCCTATCCTGCGTTGAATGCGCCTTCTGGCAAAAGACGCACGCCTGCTGCCTCGCCATGGCGTTGTTACTGAGGACTGCAGCTGATGCTGTTGGCTGACTCTTACGGCTGCCGGTAGGCTGCTGATCACCGCTGTACGACACACGTTGCTTGTAGGTCGTCTGCTCCCTGCACTCCACCTCGATGGGAAGATACTTGATCAGTTGCTGAAGTTCTGGTTCTGAGCTCGGCTGCTCATTCGCACTTGACGCTTCAAGTCGACGCCGTCGGTAATGTTCGACCATTATGTCTTGCGGTCCTACCACAATTCGACCATTATGTCATACAGCATACTGTAGTCGTGGGCGACTTGAATGCAAAATTAGGGGGAAAGGTGGCTGGTGAGCAAGCAATTGGCAGCTACGGTATCGATGCTAGGAACGCTAGACGAGAGATGATGGTAGAATTCGCGGAAAGGAATAGGTTGCGAATAATGAATACCTTCTTCCGGAAGCGCAGCAACAGGAAGTGGACCTGGAAATGCCCTAATGGAGACACAAGGAGTGAAATAGACTTCAAACTTTCTGCCGACCCCAGCATAGTGCAGGATGTAGAAGTGTTAGGTAGGGTAAAGCGCAGTGACCATAGGTTAGTCAGGGCTGGGATTTTTCTCAATTTGAAGAGAGAAAGAGTAAAATTAGTCAAGAAGAAACAAGCCA
Organism: Dermacentor silvarum; assembly: GCF_013339745.2. Taxonomy (NCBI): domain Eukaryota; kingdom Metazoa; phylum Arthropoda; class Arachnida; order Ixodida; family Ixodidae; genus Dermacentor; species Dermacentor silvarum. Next base: position 114,255,271 of record NC_051156.1, on the reverse strand, counting down.
ACCTAGACACAGTAAGGGTAAAAGCGGGCCAATTCGGGCTTGTGCTCACAAACAAATATGCAGCTTTACAACAGGAAGATGAAGACAACATAGATGTAATGAATGTAACCATAACTACGCTGATCACAGAAGCAGCAAATCAAGTGGGAGGTAAGGATCCAAGGCAACCAGCAGGTAAGCTCTCCCAAGTAACAGAGAGCCTAATAAAGAATCGACAAAACATGAAAGTGGCAAACCGGAGAGATCACAAGAAACTAAGGGATATTCGAACTTATAACGTGCCAAAGATTGAGGAAGCAGTAAAATATGGACGCGACATGAAATCAGTGAGAAGAAAAGTTCGCATAGGACAAGGCAAGATGTATGCACTGGAAGATAAGCAGGGTAATATTACCAGCAATTTCGATGACATAGTAAAAGCAGCGGAAGAATTCTATACTGAACTGTACTGAACCCATAGCAGGCAAGACACTTCCATTCGAAATATAGATGAACAGGATACAGGGGCTCCTTCTATAACTAGCGATGAAGTTAGAAGGGCCTTCCCAGACGTGACCAAGGGAAGAGCAGCGGGAGAAGATGGAATCAGAGTCAATTTAATCAAATATGGAGGAGATATCATGCTTGAAAAGCTTGCGGCCCATTATAGGCGATGCCTAACGATTTCAAGTGTACCCGAGAGCTGGAAGAACGCCAACATTATACTAATCTATAAGAAGGGAGACGTTAAACAATTGAAGAATTATAGACCCATTACCTTGCTTTCAGTGTTATATAAAATATTCACCAAGATAATTTCCAATAAATTCAGGGCAACACTTGACTTCAGTCAACCAAGAGAACAGGCTGGCTTCAGGAAGGGATACTCTACGATGGATCATATCCATGTAATCAATCAGGTCATCAGGAAATCTGCGGAGTACAATCAACCTCTCTATATCGCTTTCATAGATTATGAAAACACACTTGATTCAGTTGAGATACCAGCAGTCACAGAGGCATTGCGTAATCAAGGAGTACAGAAGGCATACGTGAATATCTTGGCAAATATCTACAAGGATTTCACAGCTACCTTGGTTCTCCACAAGAAAAGTAGAAAGGTACCTGTCAACAAAGGTGTCAGGCAAGGAGACACAATCTCTCCAATGCTATTCACTGCATGCTTAGAAGAAATATTCAAGCTCTTAGACTGGGAAGGCTTAGGAGTGAGGATCAACGGCGAATATCTCAGCAACCTTTGCTTTGCATATGACATTGTTCTATTCAGCAACAATGGGGACAAATTACACCACATTATTGAGGACCTTAACCGAGAAAGTGTAGAAGTGGGGTAAAAGATTAATATACAGAAGACAAATTCTTGCAAGGGAACAAGAATTCCGGATCGCCAGTCAGCCTCTAGATACTGTGAAGGAGTACGTTTATCTAGGGCAATTACTCACAAAGGACCCTGATCATCAGAAGAAAACTTACAAACGAATAAAATTGGGTTGGAGTGTTTACGGTAGGCATTACCAAATCCTGACTAGGAGCTTACCACTGTCGTTGAAAAGAAAAATGTACAATCATTGCATTATACCGGTGCTAACATGTGGGGCAGAAACTTGGAGGTTAACAAAGAATCTCGAGAACAAGTTAAGGACCGCACGAAGAGCGATGGAACGAAAAATGTTAGGCCTAACGTTAAGATACAGGAAGAGAGTGGTGTGAATCAGATAGCAAACGGGGATAGCCGATATTCTAGTTGACATTAAGAGGGGAAAATGGAGCTGGGCAGGCCATGTAATGCGTAGGATGGATAACCGGTGGACCATTAGAGTTACAGAATGGATACCAAGAGAAGGGAAGCGCAGTCGAGGACGGCAGAAAACTATGTGGTGTGATGAGCTTAGGAAATTTTCAGGCGCACGTTGGAATCAGCTAGCGCAAGACAGGTGTAATTGGAGATCGCAGGCAGAGGCCTTTGTCCGGCAGTGAACATAAATATAGGCTGATGATGATGATGATGCCTTGTGGAATCGATTTCGTCACCACCTCGCACTGCATTGCGGGAAAGTTCGACTCCGAGACTCCGAGTCCTTTGACGCCCGTGATTACTTGTGCAAAGTCGTAGATTCTTATCAGCGCACTAGCGTTCGAAGACGTAGCGACAGGCCGGAGAGTGCGGAGGTTTTCCAAGTGTTTCTGTTCAATAATTCGCACGCCTTCGAACCGCTCCTTCGAGCCGAGAGCAGCGCGTCTAACGCTGCCGTTTAATTAAGCAAGAAGACGAAAAACCCCGTGCCACGCGCGCCTCGATCACAGCACTTATTTCTCCTTTCTTTGTGCGCAAGCCATTTCTTTGCTATTATCAACAGAGAGCTCGGACGTGAGCAGGAAGCCAAAGCAGTGAGCCATATGGTCGGCTAAAATGATGAACGACTACATAACTGAATCCAACACACTGCAACGCTGAATTGTGACGGCCTGTTTTAACGTAAGCATTTTTCGCAGCTATAAAATGTCTTGGTGACTTCTTTCAGCTCCTTCAATGCATGTACCGAGTGAGTCAGTGTAGTTGTCAAGTTTATTCTAATGCTTTGCAACACGCAGGCACACTCTCTGGCATCACGTGTGGCTTATCGTTCTTGATACAAGGAATTCGGCGTTTAAGTTGTATAGCTGCAGTGCTAGTAGGAGGAAGTGCAGCAGGGCCATTCACTGTAAGCATGTAGAGCGCTTTGGGCAATGGGGCCACATATCTAAAATACGGGCTTGTCTAGCCTTTTCTCAATGTGGCGTTGGATATGTCGTCGTCAAGTAGTGATGACCATGGTTAGAGGAAGTGAAGGATGACAAATATGCAAGTGCTGGAACAAGTGCTGAACTCACAGTTCAGGAACTTTATAAACGTGTTACATCTTGCTGCTGGGCAAGCTCGTTCATAGTTCTTGCGATGTAAAAGAGGCGGGAACAAAAAGTAAACAGCCGAACAGGACAGAAAGTCAGAACGTCATTTCTTTATTGGTTTTCGCGTCTTTTGCACTGCAAGAACTTTACAAGCAAGTAATGCAGTTTCATGCTTACAGCGTAGTCGATAGCATTTAAAAAAAGCTAGCGCTGAAAAGAAAAAAGAACAAACAATACACAAAGCTAGAGTGCAAAGCAAGAAATTTAATAATGCCAATTGCAGTTCAACGCACACAGCCTAGAATTTATTGTTTAGTTGACCGTCGCATTTCATAATCAATGAGCACAAAGGCTATACTGTCGTCGTTGTAGCCATTGTCGGGCTTATAGTTTCAGTGGAGGCCTGAAAAAGTGAGGCAGAGAGATTTATTACGATAGGAAATGGGGCTGAGAGCTCTGTCTGAATCACATTTATGACCTGCTACTCAGCATTGGGGAAGGGCCATTGCAACGCTGACATTCTTACTTGTTTAGGTTATGCATATATTATTGCAGTTCGAGAGAAGCAGAGACGCTCACTAACGGCGGCTAAACAAGGGAGTTCAACGGAGGCACTCACATACTAAATAAACATAGACATAACAATTTTAACTGGTCCATTCTTGTGTTATATGAATTTACAAGCCCCCCAAACTATACAAAAATATACGGCATGGGCCAGAGCGTACTAAATAATTTATTGTCGTACTTCTGTGTGCGAAACTGTTGCGGTTTCGCCACCCAGGAGGCTGCTTGCGTTAGGACGTCATGATAGATCGGGTCGGTCATTTCCTGCGACCGCTGCCAGTGCCACGCGCAAGCGCAGCCAGAAGATACGCGCAGGACACTATTTTTACAGAAGATACTGGTGGTTACTATAATTAGTGCTAAAAGACCTCTGCATTTTTGTTTTTGCTAACATCCCCATAATATCGATGACGCAAAGTCCACGATTCTAAGACTATTTATAGTACCAAATGAGAATGTCCTTTAGATGCTTCCCAGCTTGCATATTTGCCCGATGTCACCCTTGTACACGCGAAATGCGTGTGGAACCTCAAAAATGTGTCAGTACTCGTTTAACAAAGGTCAAGTTCCGTTGATTTTTGGATGTACAGTACGGTCCACTTTTAGAAGGAACACGCGAGCGCGCGGCCGGCTGGCGAGATTTTGAAACCTGGAGCATGCGCATAAAGGCGCATGGGCGGTGCTTGCCGCCGTTCGTCTGCTACTTACCGCCCCTGCGCTTGCCGTGCACTGGATAGCGCGTTCGTTTTTCTGCGGTGCGATTAATGATTAATGTCTCTGTACTCTCCCTGCGCTTCGTCGGGTAATCAGCGCGCAGAACAAAAAAAAAAGTACCGTCCGTTTGTCGCTGTGGTTTCTCGGCAGCTTTGATGCGATTTCATTCATGGTCACAGCGGCTGAATTTTGATTACGGGCGAAATTCAAAGAAAAACCATGTGCTTATAATATTTAGAAGCACGTTAAGGAAACACTTGCTATTGAAAATAGTTCAAAGTCTCCTAATATGGCGTGACACCGAATGATAGCCTTGTTGTAGCTTGCAATACCCCAGCAAATTTTAGTTCTAACTCGCGTGATTTTTTTTAATCGTTGAGGCATCGCCAGAATATGCGATGACGTGCACTTTTACGAAAATTATTGCGTTTCACCAACACGCGCGCTGAAAAATGGTGTGCGTAAACGACGCGGAGTAAACGAAGAAGACAAAATTTATTCGTTGTATTTGTGTGACAGAGTATAGGTGAGCCAGGCCAGATCTATAGCCTCGAAATATTTTAAAAATGCAAAGCTAATGGAACATATCTGTGCCCTGTGAAACACAAAATAAAATACAGAACTGTGCAAGCAAAGTAGGAGTAAGCGCGACATACCAGACACTGAAAAAAAATTATACTCGTAATGCCGATGATTACGCTGGTAATCGCAAAAAAAGTCGGTTGTCTAGGCCTCGGGCCTAAACAAGGGTTTCATCGTTTTGGAGTGTCTAGAGAAATTTGTGGTGGATCCTGAGTCTTCCATTCGAAGCGACTTAGGTTTAGAGAGGCACGAAGGACATGAAGTATAGAGAGGCACGTTCACACTGTAAAACATGGCGTGACTGTTTCAGGTCCATCAGTGGAAATGAAAACGGGCAATTGAATGGACTTCATTTGCTAATTAGATACAAGGCATGTGGCCATTCCTGTCGAATGTGTATTCTATGAGGTTTGCAACTGACCAATTACAAAAACTAATCGCCTAGAGTGGTCCACAAGTATAAAGTGTCGTGGAGCGTAACGCCATTATACAGGGTGTCCCAACTATCACCCACCAAGGTTTAAAAATATGCAATGCCATATAGCTGGACAGAACCAAGGTAATGTTTGCAACCGCTTGGATACAGTCAGATTATTTTATGCGCAGGCGTAAATGGCTAGGCGCACCGAGGGCCTTCGAGGGTTAGCGTGAAGCCGCGAGGCAGTGAACGCCCGGATAAGTACGAAGGAGCGGGCTGAGTGCGCTAGTTACTGTATATCTTCCCTACGGGCTCCCGTAGGGAGCGTATACAATAACTCTAGAGCGCGCGGTAAACCAACGTCACCTACAGCAAAGTAAACGTGGCGTTGAGCAAAGCGGGGAAGGCGAAAGGAGGCGAAGCTTCGCAGAGGAGGAGGGTAGGCGAAGCGCGCTGGGTCAGCGCCTTCTATATTTTTTTTTTTGCGATATGGACACTTCAAGCGGATTTCTGTCATCGGCGTCGCCGTCGCCGTCGCAGTGAGGTTACGTATAAAGTCCAAGGGTGATAAAATCGTCGCCGCGCGCCGTATGCGCGAGTGAAAGCGCGCGGGGGACGCACGCTATCACAGAGAGCGAACGCATGGCGGAAAGCAAACGCGTCTTCCGTCGCGCGAAAGGCCGTGGGGGTATGGGAGGGAGGGAGGCGGGGCGACGCTGTGCTGCGGCACCAAATGCGTACCTTGCAACCGGGCGCAAGGGGAACTCGCCACTCAATCTCCCATGCGCAAGGAGGAAAGCGGGAAGGCGTAGCGCGGGAGCGAGGGGGGGCAGCTTCTACTCTGCCAACAACTGCGTTTGTACTTTGCCCGGCTGCGGCGGTCGCCCGCACTGTCTCTTAAAAGCGATCTCCCCACGGCTCTGACCTTGGTATGCCCTGTGCATTCGCCGCTCAATTTCCGTTGAAGCGATAGATCGCACGAACCTTCGCTCGCTGCGGCGGCTGCGCTTGCTGCCGGCCGTTTTAAAAGTGGTTGTGTGCGGTCATTCAGTGTGATCTATTCATGTTTGCTTGTGCGCGCTGACACCACGCTTGTTAACTCAGTCAGTAAGCGAATGTGTCCATGTTTATGCAGCCGGTAAAACTATCCCTACTCCGAATAACTCTCTACTAATTTGCTATCGCAATTAATGCTTCGCCTTTCGGGCGAAACTGCGACATTTTTTCAACGCCAGCCAGATGCGGCCGATCCAACGGTTCACCACTCTCTCTGATCTCCCTTTCCTACTCTCTCCCGTCGGCGAGCGTTCGTGCCTGCTTTACGGTCGTGGGGGAGAGTACCCTCTGGGTGGCGCCTCACGACGGAAGTCGGAGGAAGTAATCCTGACAGGCGCGTGAAGCGTCTACCGCATCCCCTCCGGAACGGCAGCGGCGCGCGCTAAGTCGCTCAGACGCACGCGTGACGCAAACAGTCGTACCCTCTGGGTAGCGTCACATCGCGGCAACTCGCTAATGGCATATTCGGGTGGTTGTTTCCGAGCGCTCTGGAAGTGCTACAAAGGTGATGGAAACAAGCGAATAAACGTGACTGCTACAATAAGAGGCCTCTACGGATGAAAATAAAGCAGGAACATCATCTGCATATGGTTATGACAGTACAAAAGCAATGAAGCTGTTTTTCACCGCTTTTGTAGCACTTCCAGAGCGCTGCTTATAAGTCTTTGCATAGTATTGAGCTTGCAGGCCAAGATCTTTCAGGTATAGAAATGGTGAACGAGTTTAACCACTTATTTATTGGACAAGGACGTGCGAGCAATGTTAATACTAAGTCTATTCCTACTACTTCTGATACAAGTCCATTAAATTGCAGGTACCGTGAATTCGCTGTTTATACAACCTACAGACTGCGTAGAGGTTCTTTCCTGTATCAACTCTCTAAAAAATAGTAAATCAACAGATACTACTTGAATTCAAATTACGCCCGTAAAGCACGTACTGGATTTAATTTGCCCAGTAATAACTTATATTTAGAATCTCATTTGATCCAGTGGTGTGTTCCTTAGGCCATGCAAGAAGCTCGAGTTATGCCAGTGTTTAAAGGTGGCAATAGGAAAGTTATCAACAACTACCACCCAATCTCCATTTTGCCTGTATTATCTAAATTTATTGAAAAATTCTGTATATAAGGATTTCCTCGTATCTTACTGGCCACAACTTGCTGCATGACTTTCAACACGGTTTCAGGAAACACAGGTCTACTGAAACAGCACTTTTTTGCTCACAAAGAAGTAACTGTACGAGCCTGCAGTACCGGACTGTATGTTTTGGGTATATGTATAGACTTCTCGAAGGCTTTCGACACGAAAAGTCATTCTATTCTCCTTTATAAGCTTAAACAATATGGAATGCGTGAAATAGCAAACGATCTACTGAAATCATGTCTTGCTCAAAGAACTCAATATATCGATGATAGCATTAAGAGATCATCCTTAGAGTCAATACTTGCTGGAGTACCTCAAGGCAGCATTTTGGGGCCGCTCCTTTTCACAATTTAAGTAAATGATATTGTATTCTTCTAAGAGGACGCCCAATTTATTTCTTATGCCGATGACACGTCTGTTTTATTACGGGTATGTCGACGGCTGATATTGAACGCAAAACCAACTGTGCGCTTGCAAAAATAAAAAATTGGGCTGATGCCAATATCCTTAGACTAAACTGTAGTAAAACAAAAGTTGCCCTATATGCAACTAAAGCCAAAGTATCCCCAGATTACATAATATAAGCATGGGTAATCATAAAATAGAAGTTGTTGATAATATTAAAATCCTGGGCATTTTCTTCTCAAGAAATTTAATTTTGAACAAACACGTAGACTACCTCTGTTCTTAAGTTTCTTCAGCAGTTGGTGTAATTAGTAGACTAAGCAATATACACCCTGTAAAGATTAAAATTTTACTCTACAATTCATTGGTGTGTTCCTTGCTTCAGTATTGCCATCTTGTATGGGGTACAACAGGTGTTATTAAGAAGGTTAAAATACATCTACTACAAAAGAAAGCTATAAGATGTATTGCAAATTTACCTTATAATGAGCACACTAAAGAGTTGTTCGTACAATATAATATTTCTCCTGTGCATCAACTGTATGATAATAGATTATTGCTGTGTTATCAAACGTCCATCAAGTACAATAATAAATACGTACATACCTGACCTTGCAAACCTACGTGCAAATAAAAGTAAACTCCACTCGAGAAAGAAATAATTATGGTTTGTACCAACTTCACGAGCTAACTATTCTAAAGATTATCGTATACTCTCCCGCATTTGTTAATTAAGTTCCTTCAAGAATCATTTCACCCGTTCTGTTACTCAAACAATGAGATCAGAGTTTTCTTATCGACAATGTCTAAATCATAAGTATCAGTCATAACATCTATTATGTACATGATGTCATAAACAATATTGTAGTCCAATTTATATTATCATTCCAGTTGGGTTAGGGAAGCTCATTTAATTTTTTCTGTATTCTGGCATGTATGTATGCTTGTATTTTATCTTTATTCCAAAACCAAATATATGTTCTATGCTATGTGCAATATAACCAGTTGTGCATCTTCTGTGTACGCTGTCATGCCAAACTAAAGGGGTAGGAACCTCTGTAAAGCCGTACTCACGGCTTTTAGTACCGTCTCCTCCTCTCTCAAAAGGAAATAAAACTTTATTTGATTTGATTTGAACTAGAGCGCTCTCAAACGACCATCCGAATATGCCATAAGGCGCACCAACGGCTCCCATTGCGGAGCTAGCGATTGCACTGTCATTGAAAAAATAGAGGAAGCGCTGGCTGGGTTGACCTCCTCTGGCGGTTGCTACGGTTTTTTAAAGGGGAGCGCAGCAGTGTTGGGGCAAAAAGGAGACACGGACAGCAAAGACGCTCTTTCCAGTGCTGGTCTCCCTTTTTCCGCAACACTTCTGCGCTCCCCTTTGCAAAATCATGTCAAACCGACTAGCCCAACAACTTACTATTCTAAAGCTTATTTCTTCTGCAATGGGCTCTTTTCTGTAACGCCTCCCACCAAAGGAACGATGCACAGAGTGTTCGCCACTTCGTTGCGACTATGTCTTGCCGGGCGAGATTTCTTGCCTTTCATCTTTACAAAGTTCGGCGCCCCTTAATGTTTCATTAGTTTTTGGCGGCTTCGCTCCGTCCAAAGGGCATTGGAAAAGGACAAAATTTTGAAGTCGGAGCCGTGGAAACAATTCTGACTCTTGGAAAGCTGGCTCAGGTCTGCGTGCTACGAGTTGGAAGGTCGAGACTGCAACGCAGCTGTCTTCCTGCGGACGTGCCAAAAAATTCAGAGCCCTTCCACTACTGTGAAGATGGAAGCCAGCGAAGCTGCGTATATGGTGGGTCTGCTATAGTCAGTATTGCTATAGGGAATATAATGTTATCATTATTGACTATATTGAGCGTCTTCGGCATGTTCTTCGAAGAGCAAGGACACCAGCGTCTTGTTCTCGCCCGGCGCGATCGCCAAGTAGTGCGTTTGCTGCGCCAAGTCTACCCGATCGTCATAGACTAGCGTATGAGCCACAACGTTCATAGCCGCGGCACACTGCACGGCATCGTCTGCATCCTGGAAGATGTGCTTACACGAGCGTCCGTCCCATAGCGAGTTAAAAAGGCAACTCCTGACAACAGCGCTAGCGCGATCTTTACGTGACTATACAAAGAGGCAGAACGATTGGTGGGACGTGCCGCCGCCGAGCATCGCGGCACTTGTGAAAGAGCATGGAGGAATGAAGGCGTAGGAGAGGCCCCAAAACCAACTAGCCCAGCAGCTTACTGTTCTAAAGTTGCTATGGTTTGTGTGTGCGCTATGGAGGTACAGGGGTTCGTCTCGAGATCGAGTAGCCGAACACCGTGCGAGAAGGATGGAACAGTAGTGCGTGCGCCGGCAAGCCGACTACGAGTCGACCGACTTCAAATTCGTCGCATCTGCAGATCGCTTCCACGTACGGCGCGTGCCGCTACGCAAACTACGCAGTTGCAACCAGAGTACAAGCCTCCCCCCGTCCCTGCAACGCTGCCTTCCCGCTTTCCTCCCTTCAACGCGATTCTGCTCACCATCGCACGCTTTAACTCGCCCATACGATATTCGGCGCGCGGGAACGATGTTACCGCCGCGAATCGCGAGCGCCCACCCGCGCAGCTGTATCTTGAAAGCCATCTGCCGTGGGGCGGAGTCTGCCCTCCCTGTGTTTTCGTGGCTAATGTCGCGTTGATGGGAGTGCCGGCACGAAGCGTAATTCTCACGCTGCTGCTGCTGCGCTGACTCACTCGAGCGTTTTGACAGCCAGTTTGCGCGGTCATCGAGTGAGATGCGTTCACGTTTGCTTGTGCGTGCGTGACACCATGCTTGTTAATTTAGTTAGTATGCCTATGTTTACAAGTTTATATGGCGAATAAAACCGATATCCTTACTTTGTATAGCTATCCACTAATTTGCTATCGCAATCAATGCTTCGCCTTTCGGGCGAGACTGCTATTTTTTACCGATCGTGAAAGAAGCCCGCGAATACACGTAAAGTGCCTCGAGAGGCCAGCCGCGCAGCGCCCCTCCCCCCTCCTCCCGGCAAAACAACGAGTAAATAACATGCCAAAACCACGATCTTATTATGAGGCACGACGTAGTGGGGGATTTTGACCACCAGGGGTTGTTTAACATCCACCTAAATCTAAGTACTCGGGTGATTTCGTATTTCGCCCCCATCGAAATGCGGCCGCCGTGGCCGGGATTCGATCCCGCGACCTCGTGCTTGCAGCCCAATACCATAGCCCCTAAGGAACTACAACGGGTATGCATGATAGTTGGGGCACGCTATACAATGATAAGCAATACGATGTCGCGTTGTTAAACAGTACTGGTGGACAAGCGCATAAAAACTTGCGTGACCTAGTCAAGCTGTTCTAAGAAACAGCTTTTTGTCACAGTCCTTCTTTCTGTATCTTTGACAGAATGAAAATAAATATGGTTGATTGATTGATTGATTGATTGATATGATACAAAACAAGATAGCAAAGCCGTATGATGCCTTAATGAAAACAAAACACGCAATATTACCAGAGGTAGTGTTTCCCTAGTTGTGTAGGTATCCGCTTCCATGGCTTCTATTCATTTCACGGGCCGTGTCATGATCGTCGCACTGGGATAAGAGTAGTGTTGCAGGTGATATGAGCCTTGCCGGATGCCCCACTCAATGCCATCGGCGTAGCTGTCGTGCGGACCGTTCAAGTTGAGGCCGTTGAGGTTAGCCCTGTGACATTGGTTATACCACCAGCCACCGCGGAACTTCACAGCACAGTGGTAATCCATGTTGTCAGTGGTCCTGGTCGAAAGTGGAAAATTCGCTGTTGTTGCAATGGGAGAAAGAGTCCCAGCCTGCGTATCCCATTGTACAGAATATTTTAGCGTCATTCAATAGGGAGCAGCTTTTGTTAAAACAGCTCAACAACGAATATCGTCGTTAATCAGTGATTTCATGAACTGAATCAAATATCGTTCCTGTACAGGCAGCAGGAAGCCCAACGGCTTTGTTCTAAAAACCACCTGCTGTTTCTTCACCTTTGAGAAATGTCATCCGCCATGCACTCATACATTTTCGCACTTACAACCGCGATTCATGCCTGCGCCAAGATTATTTCAGATGTTACAACAAAGCAATGCTACCAGAAGAAACAAAACTATACTCCATCTCACAAGTCGTTCGCAGCACTGTGGAAGCTGCAGGACTCCTTAGCCAATAAGAAAGTCGAATACCCTTCGAGATATGTTCTTCCGCGCTGCGCTCTGCTCACATGCCGAAGTTCTTAGCGGTGTACGACGGGCATCCAAAAAGGTGCTAACATTTCACGTATCGCTGTACCCTATCACGTACCAAAGAAAAATGATTTCTCTAATCCCACCAATAATCAGACAGTTACGGCCGGAACTAGATTCAGCTGCGCAAGGATATTGACTGCGTACGCCTCCTGCTTTGAATATGCTGCAATCGACATGCGATGACGTGTTGATATATCTGATTAAGGACAAGGCAGTTTTCCATCTGGAGGCGGAAGAAGTACGCCTTTGCGGGGATCATGGCCTAAGAGATTGTGTGCTGGCAGATTTCCCATTGGGTGCACTCCGCAGCAAGAAAGCGTAATTCTGCGCGAGCGGCCGGTCACCCCTTGATGGCACTGTTAGCCAAGGCTCTGGCGCAAAGCGGAGGCGGCCGAAGAAGTCGCACGTCGCGAGATCTGAACGTGTTTATTGCTGCTCTTTTGACGTGTTGAAGAAGATTTTTTAAGGATATATCCGAGGTAATTTTCACCTTTGCCTTGAACATTTACGCCATCTCGACCACAGAGTTCTCCAGAGTCCTTACTTTTCCCAGGAGCTCTATATTCTTATACCATGATTTTATACTTGTTATGTTGTGCTTAATAATTTATATTTCTAAAGGAATCATGTTTGGTTTGACACACCATTTATTGTCTCTGAACTCGTAGCTTATCATAGATGGCAAAGTTTGACGGTGGTTGCCTTGTTTTAGTTTCTTCTTTTTTTTCACTCTTTGGATTGCGGTGATTCAGCAATTCATATTGCAATTGTCGCATTTGTGCGTCTACGATTTAGTGCGATGCTGTTCGTGTAAGATTTACTAGTACGTTACCGCGCGTAGATTTTCCTGCTTTTAGATTTCATTTCAATTGCACTTTTTCTATTCACTGATTGATTTGGTCGCTATATCGTTGTGCGAATAAAGCTTCTGTTATACTGATCATTTCTAACGCTTGTTTTACATTGATGTAATCGTAATGTGCCCGTTACCTAATGCCTTCCTGAAAGCTTGTAAGGTAGCCATAAAAAATATATTTAAAAAATAATTAAAGCTAACTTGCCGCAACCAGACACACGGAAGAGCGACTAGTATATTTGTGTTCGGTGTAATGAACATTTAATCATACTGTTCCCAATTACGATAGAGCCTGCTTGGGCGGCGACTACAATATGCTAATAAATGAGTAAATAGCTGCGGAGCTTTTAATTTCACGTTTCTCGCGCAGAATGTCTCGCTGCATCCAGCCTTGAAAGTGCGGCACGCAGCAGGAAGACGCACGCAGCAAAACAAACGGCGGTTCTTTAATCCCAAATGAAACCTTTGTTAAAGCTTGCTGCCTCTTACCTGAAGCATTCTTTGTGTGTTCGCACTTCCAATGACACTTCACCTCGAATATTTGCCGATGGATTCATTCCTGAGAGTTAGGTTTGTTCATTCGGTAACAAAGCCAACACATACATATATAGTGGGAAAAAGCCGATGATAGGGCCTAGTTCGTGGCTGTTCCTACTTTCCACCGGTCTCATGACGAACTCCTGCAGAGATATACCACTTCTACATACTGCCGTGAATGTGTTGGGAGTGTGTGTGTAGAAAAAAAATTAACGCGTTGGAGAATAAACAGCCGCCAGCACACTTCTTGCCCCTCGTGCACCTTCAGCAGACATTTCCAAATTAGTAATGATCCATAAAGCCGAGCAAAATATTGTTTTATATCTCGTCTCATCCAAGCTGCAGCAATAGTATATAACGGAGCGCGCGAAAGCCTCTTCGATGCTTGAAACGCCATGGGGGTGATAGCGCAGCGATGCGGAGAAGGAGCCAGCCATGCCCACCACTGAACTTACGCTCTCTATACGTGCACTCTCTCCATGGCCCGAGCCAAACATAAAAGCGCGCGCAATTCTCGGAGGCAGTGCTGAGATACGATCGCCTCAGCGATTGGGAGCTGAACATGCAGGTTGCGCCGCGAGTTATTGGAAGATAAAACTATGCACGATCATAGACGCGGCCTCGCGGGCACGTTTCGCGCGGGAACTGTAGCGCAGCTGCACAGCACAGTATGCACATCGAAAGGGAAAGGAAGCACCTGTCATGCTCGTGCAGAGGGACACTAAAGGTAGAAATCAATTGAGCTGTATTATTGAATTACGTTGATACAAGAACATTACAGCTACTCTTACTGTTAGAGAAAAGCTGATAAGCGAGGAATAAATTTTTTAAAAAACTATACGACGCGTGAGCTTCGCTTTTAAGAATGGAACGCAAGGGCGTTCAAATATCCCTGACTGCTTCTCACGGTTCCCGATGAGTGCAGCTTATGCAACCATAATGGTTACTGACAAACACTGGCGGCGAAAGGTATGCACATAGGCGAGCTTTCTGGTAAAAACGCAGCCTCTTGCGTGGGCCGATCCCGGAGATAGTGCACAACCGCGCCAAAGATTTTATTGCGATAGCAATTATATGGACACTCAAAAGCAGATTTCTGCCGTCGGCGTCGCCGTCGCCGTCGCCGTGAGGTTCCGTATGACGTCAATGGAGATGAAATTGTCGCCGCGCGCCGAACGCTGTATGTGCGAGTAAAAGGGCGCGAGGGGCGCGCGCTTTCACGGGGAGTGAACGCACGGCGGAGAACAAACTCGCGTTCTGCGCCGTGATCCCTTAAGGGCTGCAGAAGTAGGCGTCTCTTTCCTCCTTTACAATCACCATATCTGTAGAGCAAACACGCCTCTTCCTACGCGCGAAAGGCCATGGGGGAGGGGGGGGGGAGGGAAGGGAGGCGACGTTTAGCTGCGGCACCAAGTGCCTATTTATATCAGAGGCTCTGGCGCTGAGCCGTGCTCCCTCAAGGGCTGCAGAAGATAGCGCCAACCTTTCCCTTTCCCTCAAGAACCACTTATCTATCTATCTATCAGAGGCTACGGCAACAGTCACCAACGCCGCACGCATTTTGGGCGAACGCGGGCATAACGCCGACGGCGTCAACAACAGTTCTGCGTGTTGCCGGTGCTGCTGCATGTCCAAGTTTATACAGCTGATAAAGCTAATATCATTACTCCGTATAGCTCTCTACAAATTTGCTATCGCAATTGATGCTTCGCCTTTCAGGTGAAACTGCGACAACTTTTTTATCCAGTGGCCATGCCATGGATTGTGTCTCCTTGCCTCACACCTTTCTTGACAGGTACCTTTCTACTTTGCTTGTGGATAACCAAGGTTGCTGTGCAATCCTTGTAGATATTTGCCAAGATATTCACGTATGCCTCCTGTACGACTTCATATATGGCGTGCGGTACGGGTTATATTGACACACCATTCTATCATTAAGGTTGCTCATACCTTTTCAGACATTCTTGACAAATATATTCCTCGGATTTTTTAGAATGACAATCCACAAAAAGATGTAATGAAACAAAACACCCACAGCGCAAGCCTTTTATGTAAATCTTCTCAGACTAAACTAATAAAAGTGCGAAACAAACACGGGAACCTGAAAAAAAAGTTGTCGCAGTTTCACCTGAAAGGCGAAGCATCAATTGCGATAGCAAATTTGTAGAGAGCTATACGGAGTAATGATATTAGCTTTATCAGCTGTATAAACTTGGACATGCAGCAGCACCGGCAACACACAGAACTGTTGTCGACGCCGTCGGCGTTTTGCCCGCGTTCGCTCAAAATGCGTGCGGCGTTGGTGAGTGTTGCCGGAGCCTCTGATATAAATGGGCACTTGGTGCCGCAGCTAAACGTCGCCTCCCTTCCCTCCCCCTCCCTCCCCCACGGCCTCTCGCGCGTCGGAAGAAGGCGCGTTTGCTCGACATATATGGTGATTGTAAAGGAGGAAAGAGACGCCTACTTCTGCAGCCCTTAAGCGAGCACGGCGCTGAGCCGTGCTCCCTCAAGGGCTGCAGAAGATAGCGCCAACCTTTCCCTTTCCCTCAAGAACCACTTACCTACCTACCACCGGCGCAGAACGCGCGTTTGTTCTCCGCCGTGCGTTCACTCCCCGTGAAAGCGCGCTCCCCTCGCGCCCTTTCACTCGCACATACAGCGTTCGGCGGCGACGATTTCATCTCCATTGACGTCATACGGAACCTCACGGCGACGGCGACGGCGACGCCGACGGCAGAAATCTGCTTTTGAGTGTCCATATAATTGCTATCGCAATAAAATAAATCACAGCATATCCACGGGGTGAATGATGATGAGTGGGCGAAGCTCCGGAGGGAATCATCGGATCTCCCGCTTAAGGGGACGCTAGCACAAACGCGTTAGAAACGTGCAGTACTCTCTAGTAAGGGGGAGCGGCCACAGCGTCTTATGCAGCCATTTACACATGCCGGAACGTGCACCGCGTTTGCCGACGCCATCACATGACTGCTGAGAGAGTATACCCCCCCCCCCCGTATTCATAAACGCTCCTCGACTTGAACGTGACTTGCCACCACTTTGGGCAGCGCGTTCGAAACGCGTTGAAGGTAAGGCGGAGAGGCCACAGCGTCTTACACCAGCTTGTTACACGGGCCGTAACGCGCTAGCACAAACGCGTTAGAAACGCGCTAGAAATGCGGCCTTTCGTTAATGTTGCATATTTATTGCCATCGTAGTGCGTGTGTCCATGTCCGCTTCGTGGCGTAGTCAGAAAGTGTCTTATGAAGGATCTTGTGGAGAGTGTGTTCCCTGTACCATTGTATCGGTTAATGTTTCACGAAGGGCGTGGGCAAGACGTACTCAAGAGGGTTAAAAATATGCAGATACCAGCCAACGTTAAAACTTTTTTCTTCAAGCTTCACACGGGAACCTTGCCGGTTAAAACGTGGTTAGAAGAAAAGGGCATTTATGTGCCTTGGGGTAGCAGATGCTTTCTGTGCAACAAAGCTGAAACTATTGAACATGTTTTTATTGACTGTAATAATGCTATATTCTTTTGGGATATATTACAGAGAACTTTAAAGATAGACCTACCCCTAAATTCACATGGCATTCGTTTTCTGCCGCCTGAACGCGATTGTGAACAGATGGACGTTATCTTCTTACTCGGGCTGCATGCAGTCTGGCGTTCTTTGTTGGCATATAGACACTGTGATGTTAAAGGCCGACCTGTGCATGATTATTTTGTTGAAATGGTTGTGAAAGTACGTGATGTGTACAAAACGACTGACTGTCATGAAGATGTGATATCAATGTGGGATGCTTTAGCACTTATAAAACGAGTGTGATCTGACAAACTCCTGTTCAGGCTTGTAGCCAAGCTGGAAATAAAGAAAAAAAAAAAGCTTCGTGGCGTACTGGGCTAACGCCGCGCGCTCGGAAGCGAGGGGTCCCTGGTTCGATTCCGCGCTACGGACACAACTTCGGAATTTTTTTTCTCATTTTTCTCAGACTGGTTACACACTACTACTACGACGACGGGGACGGAACGGGTGCCGCTATAAGGAGCTTCGCCCCTAAAAAGGTGCGGCCTGCCGCGTCGGGCGCGCTCCAATGGGAGCGAGCGTGACGGCCGTAGTTGCATTGTCGGCCGCTTGGCTGGGCCGAACGCCGCTAGGCATCGGCGATGGAACGCGCTGGCTTGCACGCGCGACAGCGTTCCAGGCGCGTTCCTGACGCATTTGCTATGCTGATGCCAGACAACAGCCCCCGACGTGTGGCGCCGCGGCGGATCACAACATTTGCGATGCACGCGGCAGGCCGCACCTTTGTTCTTTTTTTTTATCCAGCGGCCGCGCACAATCTCTCCAATGCTATTCACTGCATGCTTAGAATAATTATTGAAGCTCCTAGACTGGGAAGGCTTAGAAGGGAGGATCAACGGCGAATATCTCAGCAACCTTCGGTTTGCAGATGACATTGTCCTAATCAGCAACAATGGGGAAGAATTACAGCAGATGATTGAGGACCTTAACCGGGAAAGTGTAAGAGTGGGGTTGAAGATTATTATGCAGAAGACAAAGATAATGCTCAATAGCTTGACAAGGAACAAGATTTCAGGATCGCCAGTCAGCCTCTAGAGTCCATAAATGAGTATGTTTATCTAGGTCAATTACTCAGCAGGGACCCTGATCACGTGAAAGAAATTTACACAAGAATAAAATTGGGTTGGAGTGCATACAGCATGCATTACCAAATCTTGACTGGGAGCTTACCACTGTCGTTGAAAAGAAAAGTGTGCAATCATTGCATTCTACCGGTGCTAACATATGGGGCAGAAACTTGGAGGTTAACAAAGAAGCTCGAGAACAAGTTAAAGACCGCACAAAGAGCGATGGAACGAAAAATGTTAGGCCTAACGTTAAGAGACAGGAAGAGAGCGGTGTGAATCAGAGAACAAACGGGGATAGCCGATATTCTAGTTAACATTAAGCGGAATAAATAGAGCTGGGCAGGATATGTAATGCGTAGGATGGATAACCGATGGACCATTAGAGTAGTTACAGAATGGATACCAAGAGAAGGGAAGCGCAGTCGAGGACAGCAGGAAACTAGGTGGGGTGATGAAAGTTAGGAAATTTGCAGATGCAAGTTGGAATCAGCTAGCGCATGACAAGGGTAATTGGAGATCACAGGGAGAGGCCTTCGTCCTGCAGTGGACATAAATACAGGCTGATGATGATGATGATATATGAAGGCGTGGCATATGCATATACGTAAATATATTCGGAGGGCCTGCATGGTTGGGGTGATTTTCTCCGCCACCCGCCGACATCGCACGTCAAGTGCCGACGCCGGATTTTCTGCGACACAGGGCCCGTAACGCGGTCGCGTTAAAAAACAAACAGTTGACGATGATTGAAGGTATGGCACCTGTTCGCCTTGACGTCATCTATTTTGATGGCAGCTGTTTAGCGCCAGTTAAGTTTTTAACGGTAAACATGAACTAAATTGCATTCTAAGGGGTCGAATGCTGAACTTGGCAAGTTTCTGTTGCCTTTATTTCGCTACAACTACCCAAATTCGAGAGCAAGATAAAAACTATGGCGGTAGACAGATGTGCATAGCGCTGCATTTCAGACACGAAAAGAAAAAATATATTGATGTTCCACCTTAATTTTCTATTGCTTAGTAGACAACGTCTTACCGCAAAAATCACGAAAATGGACTTTCTTAAAGAGTATAATACTATTATCCACTGATTTCGTGTTTCTCTTTAGTGGCCCTTTCAATATTCCATTGTTTAGCTTTTGTCCACTTGTTATAGGTTCTGAATTTGTACCGGTGCTATTGACTCATGTACTTCTTTATCTTTCTCAGACGACCGCGTTTAACTGTCTAACACAAGTTATCGCTCCACGCTGGACGCGCCTGCGTGTATCGAAAAATTCTCGAATGTTATCGATGGTTTTATCCGCTGTGTCTTGTCCTCTAACCGTGTGTAATCTGATTGCATTTTTGCGCGACGTGAATGGTGTAGTATTTTCTGGAAAACAAGCTGGTACCATCGATTTCTCTGGAACCTTCGATCACTCATGTGTAAAAGCCGACCGGCTTGACCCGCTGATCATATTTCGACTATGGCCGACTGTTCGTCGCTATAGTTCTGCTTCGAGTGTCACTTGTTTTGTGGGCGCAAGTTCGCGCAATAAAAACTTATTTCCATCATTCCCAGTTTTCCTTCTGTGTCATTCACCGTCACTACCAGGTGTCACTATAAAGAATGCACTTACATCATCAACCTGCGAAGTGCGTCGGGGAAACGCAGTTTATATTCGGAATATTACGCTCCCGTTTAGGCTTGGGCTAATATAACTTAAGACTCATTCGAAAATTTCCCTGAACTTTATTATTTATTCTGTAGAAATACACGATTGAGTAGAGACATAACCGCAAAGTAGTTTAGCGGAAACACATGCAGACTTTACCAATACTGTCACGTGCAAAAAGTACAGTTCCTCGATGCAAAGTATTGCGGTAGAATGAAAGATGAATTTTTATTTCATGTATGCTCCGTTCAGCTATACTATGCATCGTTAAATTATTTCTTTATTCTGCTTTGTAGGCTTCACTGCTTACGCAGTCATCCTATGTCGCTCACTAAAATACTCATTTCATGCAGTGACGCACCAACAGTGTTCACCAAACTAATCTGTAGCTCTGTATAAAGCTTTTCATCTCATAAATATTTCCCTCACTGTAGGCTGGCTCAGCACAATGGTACCTTTCTATGCTAAGCTGTTGCTCGTTATAATGGGAATACGTATAATCAAAGGAATTGTTAATGAGGCAGCTAGTCTTTCCACACGCTTTCTTTCATTGAAATATATTTTTGTTTCTTACCAGCAGGACCCAAGTATTGTCCTAGCAACATCTTGAAGTGCTCTTTCTCCGAGCCGACCTTGAAACTGCCGTAGTCCAGAGAAACAATTTCACCGGTGTGGTTTTTCAAAACAATCCTCAGCTTCATGCATTCTGCGTTCGACGTCAGAGCATGTAGGGCTCTGTTGCCTGTTTAAGACAATGTTAAAAGAATAGTAAGAGAGGACGTCGGGAGCAATACACTCGGTGACAAAAAAAACAAAGATCGCTAACACAAAGAATTGCGTAGGGTGTGCCGCTTCTGTGACTATGCAAACATAAAAGAATTCGAACAATGCAGAGACAAAATGACAGTTTTCAAAGCTCTAGTGACCATTGCTTTAGGTAGTTCCATTGCGGAGCTTAACCTCCCAAAGTAACTTAAGGATTATGTCAGGCTCCACAGTGACGGGCTTCTGAAGAATTTCGACCACTTATGGTTCTTTAACGTGAACGCGGAGCACAGTGCATTAGCATTCTTCCAGTCGCCATCACAATGTGGTCACTTCGGTCCGGAATCGATCCCGCCACAACATGTTCGAAAGAACACCTACGCGCCAGGATGTCTAAGAAGACCAACAGGTTTCTAAAAAAATTCGTTTCTCGTCTCACGTAACTGAATTTTCAACCAAGTAAATTGCTCGTTTTAGCCCATCAACTCGATAGCAGTCATGAAAAAAAAACTCCTTCACGTCACTCTACTGAAGACAAAACAAAATGAAAAGATCCCTTTAAGTCTGTTGCACATGGTTGCACCTGTAGTCCCAACACAAGCAGTTTCATGACAACTGAACGACTGTAATGTTCCAAACCACATACGCTGTGTTATGGACCGGACGAGGTAAAGAGGCTCCGTCTAGACAACTCGTGTTCGTAAAGCTCTAGTTCGCAAAACATCCTGCACATTGCGACCAGATACGAGATCACTCGACTGCTCCTCATCAGCTCTGCTGCTGGCGTTGCCGATTTGCTCCGGCACAATGTCATTTTAGACCACGGGGCCCCACGCCAATTGCTCATGGAACATGGCCGTACCTTTTTGTGCAGTCATCGTCGGCATCGTGCGCTACTGCCCAACGCAGAACAAGTGGACCACTTCCTAACACCTTCAAACGAACGGTCTCCTGGAGCCCTTAAATCGCACCCTGACATACTTGTTTTCTGTGTATGTTTCATCAGACCACCATGGCCGGGGCCTTGCGCTACCGTACGCAACGTTTGCCTCCAATTCGTCACGCCAAGGCACCGCCGGATATTCACCTTTCTACGTGTTTTGGTCGTGAACCGACGTTACCACTGGACACCCTACGTCTTGCTGCTACAGCGTCGCCGAGCGAGTACGCACGTGATGTGATTGCTCGTGCCGACCACGCCAGGCAGTCACCTGCTCTCGCCTATCTTCCTTACAAGCCAACCAGGAACGCATGTATGACAGCTGGCATCAAGACAGCCGCTTCTAAACCGGTTTTTGGTTCTCCGGCAGTTCCCGTTCCGTCATGTAGCCTTGTACGAGAAGCTGCTATAACGGTACATTGGTCCCTTACCGTGTTGTGAGGCAGGTCATGGACGTCAGCTACAAGATCATTCCTTTCTCTCCGACAACGCCATCTGCGACCACGACCACTGATGTAGTTCATGAAAGCAAGTTCAAAGCCCACAAGCCACCCTCTGATCAGCATGTCTATACAGCGCATTCACCTCTGGGGGTAATGCTAGGCGGCTGGTGAAAGCGAAACAAAAAAGGGATCCCTGTGCAAAGCCTAGGAGCACGATGGTGTCGCTTTGCGTGCGAGCTGTCCGTCATTTTGTTGAGATCCTTGCATCGAAGCGTAAGTACACTCTGCACATGATGTTTTCTTTAGGTAACAATATGTTCATTGACTTACCTTCACCTTCAGCGTTTGCTACGAACTCCCTGCCACAATGGGGCCAATAGGAAAAACACCACGCCGAAAATGCAAGGTTGCTACACTATCCGCAATGCGAGGAGGTTGGCTTAAGAAAGATGCGTGTGGGTGCTGTGGTGAGAGCAGCTGCAACCTGTCCATGAGCTCCAGACCTTCGGCCAGCCTTCGACGCGACATGTCGCTTCTGCCCTCACCCAGCTGCCCTGACAGGTCTACCGCACCTCTTGTCAAATTGTCCCGGACCGCGCTCATCAAGACTCCACTACCTGTCAAGAGTAAGGCTACATCCCTACTGCCCACTTGACTATCATCTGTGGATCTATGGTGCGCACAATTGATTCCTGTTCGACTTCATTGAACACAACTAATTATACGAGTACGTGCACACACAAATTGCACGCATCACACGTTTTGTGCGGCAGGGCGACCTTTCGAATTATGAAAAATAGCAATCGAGCATCGCATTGCATTTGGGCCTAACGTTTCAAGGGAAGAGCTGCGGGTGAAGGTGTATTGGTGATGGTAATTATGATGATGTATATGTACAATTTTAGGGTACGAGACACTTCAAGAGAGAGACTTACTGTGGGTGTGATATTGAGAGTTAGGTCTAGAACTCCGCTCTACGCTTACAGAGCAATTTCAGCAACAGCTGCAGCACTTGTTCATTACCTTGAACGAGCGAAATATTGTACCACCTTCCTGTCTGCACTACAGGTCTGTCCGTAACTTTTCAACAAGCGTTTGGAAATGTTATCTTCAATGGCAAATTAACATCAGTGTGAAAATAAGATGAGGCTACAGAAGAAATCAAACTTCCCCAACATTGTGGAGTCTTAGAAGAGGTCATTCTTTTTAACTCATACTTCATGCTCAAAAAGTACTTGTCGCCTATTTCTTTGTGAGCAGCGCTATACTCCCACTCAGGATCCTTCATCACAATGGAACAATGGGTATACAGTTTATCCTTAAGTTACGCGTTGAGCAAGGAATTGATGAGTTTTAGAATGGGCCACACCCAAGCGTTGAGGGACGCGAACTGCATTATGGGTCCTTCGCGTTCTTTTGTGCTGTAGGTTCTTTTGCACGCCCGGCTAGTTGAGTACCATAAAGCTTAGGCGTCCTAGTCTAAAGACCCGCCCCTTCTTTCTTTGCCGTTTTATTTTGGGGGAAACAATTTACCTTTACTGAGTGATTTCGTCCTACGATATAATTTAGCAGGCGAAACTAAAGCAATGCCGCCAACAGGGTGTCTCGTATATGTTTTGTAGCCCGTGATCGACCAAACTAGACGACTTTCACTACAACTATGCTTTGTCGTTGTTGTTAAGAGGAATCTCTGTGGTAACTCTATAAGTGTAGAGAAGGCAATCCAAATGTTTCGTTTCGTCTTCCCTGGTATTGGTGGGTGATGTTTGTGTTTTTCTAACCGGAACTATGAGTGTATTTAGTGTCCCATTCAGTAAACTTGTGCAGAAAAGGTGAGTGATCGAAGGAAGTGGACACGCAAATCATGAATGAAAGTCTCAACCAAACGACTTGTGTTTGCAACCGTGCCACGCACGTGAGCTTCGTGTCAACTTAGCTTACCGATCCAGTATTCTTTCGCCGGATCGCCAAAACCGGTGGCATACTCTGTCCAGTTGCGGTAGAAGTAGTAGACCCTGTTGCCGAACTGCCCTCGTCTCTGAATGACCTGCACGAAGCACAAGCAGAACACGAAAGCATGTAGTAGTATAGTGGCGACTGTGCCTGAGATCTTATGACAAGCGTATAAAACAAAAAAGCCGCCGTTTTGCCTGAAAGGCGAAGCACGGATTGCGATAGCAAATCATTAGACAGCTATACGAAGTAACGTTAACATTTTTTATCGGACGTATAAACTTGTATACATTCGCTTACTAACGAAATTAACAAGCATGGTGTCACCCGCGCACAGCTACATGAACACATCTCACTCGGTGAGCGCGGACACTCGTTGTCAAAACGCTGCCACGAGAAAGCGCGGCTGCAGCAGCCAGCGAATTTACATCCATGCTGCCTCTCTCTCCAACGCGAACTGGGGGGGGGGGGGGGGGGGGGGATCACAGCGGACACGACGCAATCAGCCTTCGGTACACCTATATACTGTCTACATCGCAGATCGCTTTCAAACAAAATGGGAGGACGCTTAAGCTTTGCCTTTCAGACTGGAACGCGATAGCGTTATCGGGACCCGTTCGCATCGCATTTTTCTTTGAGTCGGTTTCACTGCAACCTAGAACGTGGGAAAGTCAGCTTACAAAGACCAAGCTTACACCGATCCCCTTAAAGTCGGCTTCACTTTTAAGCAGAAACGCGTTGCTGGTAAGACGTTTTTCCAGGTGCAGTATAAGACGTCTTATATTAAAATGTGAAGGCCCTAGGACCTTTTTGTATCATTTTATGAATTGTTTGCTATTACCCCGACGCACGCGCGTGTCCAAAACGCATTAGGCAGGCCAAGTCCGGTATTTTGTAGCGATGCGTTATGCTTTATTCTATACTAGTCTTATCATCCAGCGCTCACGGCCGGCGGATCCCGTTGACAACGTGAGCGGACCGTCGCTCTGACCACTGACCAAGCGCGAAAAGCGCGAAAAGGCATTAGCATCGGAAAGGCATCGTTACAACATACCCGCCCAAGTACCAATTTGAACTGCCGAGGATGCGAGCGCCATCTAGACAAGATTTTCGCAAGTAGCATACCCGAGCGCGCCGCTGTTGGTATGGTAGAAATGCTGGCAAAAGGGGTTTGTGTTTGAATTTCCTCGTAACAGAATTATGTTTTCTCGTACATTCAAGTAACAGTACGACGCCACCATGTCTGTAGGTTGTGATTAAGTTCTACTTTACCATTTTTTCTGAGGGATTTCACTGTGAGACATTAAATATTTGTTCGCTGACACCTTGCACCACGTGGAGGGCCAACGCGGTCGGGGTGGTTCGGGATTCCCCGCCACGGACGCCGACATTCACGCCGACGCCGGACTTTCTGCGACGCGGGGCCGTTAACGCTGTCGCGTCAATATAGCCCGCGGAACCGCGATCCGCCGCGCCATAGGCACCCACCGCAGGAGTGGCACGCCACCCTTTCCCCACCTCCCCGGTGCCTTGCGCTCTATGGAAGCCGGCGCGCTTGCGTCCCGCTTTCCTCCTATGCGCGCGCGAGATTCATCCACCATTCCCGGCTCACCCTGGCACGCTTTCACAGGCACATACAGCAAATGGCGCGCGGCCATGGCACGATATTATCGCCCTTGGACTTTGTACCGAACATCACGTGAACGCCTACGGCGGAAATGTGCATGGAGTGTCCATATAATTGCATCGAAATAAAACGTGTGAAATAGTGAAAGTAGGTTGCCTTAAGTAATTATATAACCCTGTAATTTGACAACATCGGTAACCTAACGTGGGCACGCGAGGGGCGGAAAGCCGTTGGTCCGGCGTGTAAACCCCGCACCGTGGCTAGTTTTCATTCAACTGCAACGCTGTTATACAGGCTTCTGATAAATTATAATTTATAACCCGCAAACGAATCGTTTTAAACCTAGCGAATTTCCGATGAACTGACTTTCCATATAGGGCGGCTTGTACCGAATTTGGAAACTTATATAAAAGTATGTGACTGTTGTAACATACTTGTGTTGGACATCTAAAGTCGTGGGATATGGCCACTAAACATTTTCTCCCTTGTTTCAGTACTATCGGCCTCTGGTTCTGTTTCCACGATTCTGCAAGTGCATATACAGGCGTACTTAGCACAGAACTTGCCATCAACGCTGTCACTGATTCTGAAAGCAGTACATGTCGTGCAAATCACAAATAAAAATGGATGCACGCACCGTCCAGCCACCTCCGTCGGTGTCCATGTCGCAGTAGACGACTTTCCCTTGACGTCATATTTCCCAAGAAATATGTTGTAGAGGCCACTTGTCGTCTGTCCCGCCCGCAGAAGGTCGGCACAATGTCGGGGCCGCATACTGCCTGCGAAGTACATGCTAATAAATGCTGCGAGTGGATTCTTTCATACATTGAAAATAAGATCGAGCTTCGATCGTTTGGTTTCTATTTGATATCAAGCTGTCTATATAAGTGCACATGGCTCTAAAACTGCAAGCGCCTCATTCTAGCATAATGTAAGTACATATAAATGCAGTTCTGTTTTTCAGGGCGTTCTTTTTTTTTTTTTAAAGGGAGCGGCCGGCCTGCCATGAAACGATTCTAAAGCACGCGATGTGTGTACTTCTGTAACAGTCTCTTTATATTTAGGTTCGACAGAATGTTAACGCTCCTAATAAAGTTACCTTTTTGCAATAGCTAAGCCTGTGTGCATTTATGCTTGATTATTCATATTTTTAAATCTTGTTTTCTTTTTTTCCTCCACGAAGCCCCTCCGGTTAGGACACAACGAAGCCTCAAGTATATGCAAATAATACACCAAAATAAGTAAAAAAAAGGCTCTTCTCTGTAACACAGCTAGATTTGCTGCAAAATGTGAATGTCCGGGCTGAGCACTGACCAAAGCTTCGACCGAATCAACCGGGTATGCCCACAGGAGCGGCGATTAATCGAAATGCATTTAATGCTAAATGGCAAGTTGGCTTCAGCTGCAAACGGTGTTCCCGTATGGCAACAACAGCGTCGAAAAGCTACCCGTAACACCCACCGACTGTTTTTGAGATATCCTCTTTGCTTAATCGAGTTGCAAGTCGCTAGTCTCCGCAGCACCCACATAACATATTGATTTCGATTTGTGCGCAAGTCCTCTTGGCAAAGGCTTCACTTGCACATAGGAGGGTGAATTTGTTCTCACGATTTCATAAATAAGCTGCCAGTTCAACAGGTTTCGCCTGGCCACTGCTCATAACTTGCATTTGCTCGCCATTTCTGCACTGAAAGTACAAGTGTCTCATGTTTGAGGTTAATTCTTACTTTTTATATTCCGTTGTTATCTGCAATTGCTTCTGTTATTTGCTCGACCACTTTTTTGCACATTGTGCCAAAAGTCTTTCCGTAATCTAATGTTGAAGAAAAGTCTGCGACGAAAATTGCGAAGATTTCCAATCGTGTACAATAAATGGAATGAAATCGCGATCAAAAGAAGCAAGAGTTTTCTCACTTTTGGTGTCGGGGCAGAGGTCCTCGAGTTTCTTGACACATTCTTTGGCTTTAATTGAGGCAGCTGGAGCCACGACAGCAGTCTTATTGACACCGCTTCCGCTTGAAACCGAGCACAGGATCACCAAGCTGAGGCCAACCACGCTCCAGCCCATTCTTCTTCCGCGTTGCTCCCTACCGTATGAGAAACAATACAGCTGAAACAGATGAAAGGTCGGAAAACATCACCGTAATAAATATGTTTTATACGTCTTAAATCTCATTCAAAGAGATCCTACGCTTTCACTTTTTCTCTCGTTGCGCTGCTGAGCACGAAATCGCGGGATCGAATCCCGGCCGCGGCGGCCACATTTTGATGGAGGTGAAATGTAAAACGCCCGCTGCTTACGTTGTAGTGCACGTTAGAGAACCCCAGGTGGTCAAAGTAAATCCGGAACCCTCCACTACGGCGTGCCTCATAATCAGAACCAGTTTTAGCACGTAAATCCCCAGAAAGAAGAACACTTTTTCTCTTTCTTCTTTCTCCTCCCGTCTTTTTTTTTCTAGAATAATTTAAGAAATAGGGCGCATATATTCCCGCCGCCTACAGCTTTTCATAAATACTGAATGCATAATCAATGAGCATGACTGCATATAGCGAAAACGAACGAAATCAGAACAAGAATTTATTATTAAAGGTTTGGTCATGTTACAGGTGCTTTTGTAGAGAAGGAGGTCCCATAGTCAGAGACTTATCGGAACTTTCTGTGATAATGATAGTTCACAACTCAAAGCAACAGTAATACCTCAACGATGCACATATTCATTCCGATACTTAAAACCTAAAACGATATCAGTGCTTAAACTTGAAAGCAATCTATTTTACTGGCGCAGCCCTTTGCAGGCAGCGTATAGTGGTGCCTGTGCGGTGCCTTTACAAACTATGTACGGCATCGTAAAGCATTTAAGCGTGTCAGAAAAAACACGGGTAGGTCGCATTCCCGTTAGGCGGACCCACGTATAGTTAGAACACCACGCGAAAAGGTTAAGCGCATTATTAAACCGTTGCTATCGCCTGAGTGCTTCGCCCTTCGGGCGAAACTGCCATCATTTTATGAAGGTAATTTAGAAACGTAGGCCTGACGCTTACAATTCAGCTTTTTTTTTCATTTCAGTTAGTTTCAATATCCG
Source organism: Dermacentor silvarum (assembly GCF_013339745.2). Classification (NCBI taxonomy): domain Eukaryota; kingdom Metazoa; phylum Arthropoda; class Arachnida; order Ixodida; family Ixodidae; genus Dermacentor; species Dermacentor silvarum. Next base: position 114,226,699 of record NC_051156.1, on the reverse strand, counting down.
AGGAGACAACAAGTCACGACAGTGACGCTGTGGGGTGAACCCAAAACGCCATTAAGGCTTGACGAAAGCTTTCACCCCGTATTCCTACCAGCTCCTGAATCGGCTATACTGCGCTGATGCATGGAAAAGACCGTACAAATAATAGTTAAAAGGTTATGATAGCAATTCCATAAGGAAATTCCCAATATTCGTTTGCTGCAAATGTAGATTCTGTCATGTGACGCGGTATGAAGAAGCTAGCACTCAGTCCTTTGTGTATGAATATTGTAGCTCAACTCGCCTAAAAGCGAGTTCCTCTGAGCTGAAAATTTTCAACATTGCAGTATTTCACGAGCAAAAAGTGCAGGTGTGCGTGTCTGAGTCTGGCATGCATGGCTTAGTTTTTACTTGTCTTGACAACCAAGACATGCATCTGGTTTTGGTTATGATTTGGCAAACGCGTAGAGTGTGGCAGCACAGATGGTTACGTTATCAAACTCTACGAAACCATTGATGGTAGCTATAGAAGATGTTTGTCTTGCATTCGGTGTGTTTAAGCCTCCAATTTTCATTGGCTTTGTAAGGCTGCGGTATATTGGAACTCACCACTCCCATTTTTAAATGTAAGCATTGAAATTCAGCTCTTCAAGTGAGCTTAAACGGCTATTTCCACTTATATCAACTAAGGCGAATTATACTTGTGTAAAAAAATGCTTCGCACATGTCGGCCGATCTCGGCGACTAATACATCACGAACAGCGAAGCGGTTTAAGCGAGTTGTGGCACCCTTCAGTAGTACCAGGGGTGTGTTCGCTGGCTGCCCTTAAGGTATATACGGGCTCTAGTTTCAGAGCGATCTGGCAAGCTACAAATGTCATTTAAAAGAGTGACTAAGAACTCCTGCTACAATATGCGGGTTTCAGTGATGATATGGAAGCAGGACCATTATTTGCGTATCTGTTTGTTCTCGTTATCAATACATATCTCAAGCGGCTTTTCGCCCCCATTGTAGCCCTAGAGCGTTCTCGAACGACCAACCAAATATGTCATTACTGATGATTCATTTTCGACACCCTCGTCATACTAAAGATTTCGGGGCTTCCAGGCGAAGTGCGCTGTTGGCTACTTGTTTTACCACCACATCTGTACAAACTTCAGGCACATTTCCAAAGCAGAGCCGGTAAAACACAATGCGATAAACAAAAATTACGGATTACAGGTTTGGATCCGCGTAAAGAAAGTTGTGTCTATTCGTGTGAGGTGCACACAAGGAAACTTCTACTTTTATATTTACTGATAATTACGTTCCGATGAAAAGCTTGCGACTCGGGCGCCGGTGGCGCTACTGATTAGTACCAAGTACTTCGGTGTCACTCGAGAGAGTGACGCCGGGCAGGATGACGAAGGGAGCAGACGTGCCGATTACAAGTGCCTTCCCGACGCAGCAGGAGCAGCGTGCCAAAGCAATGTTTTTTAGAGGGCAGCTCTTAATGGTCCGTTCCTGTGGCGAGCGTCGGCAGCGTAACCGAGCCAACGAGCACAACAGTGAAGGATGAGAGAAAAGCGTAGTGCCAATGATCGCTACGAGATGGCGCCAGAGTACCACGCGTCGTCTGTTCACTTCTTTCTTCGGTCACTGCTTTTCATCGGGTAAGACATGTTAAACGTCGTCCCTCGACGCGCTACTCGCCTGCATGTATCTGAAGTTTATCGAATATCATGGATAGTGCTATCCGTTAGCTGTTGCCACGAAAGATTAATTTTTTTTATCTGATTGTATGCGCGACGCGATTTGTGTAGTTCTTTTTGGAAGCCACGCGGGCACAAGCGATTACTCTGGAACGTTCGGCGAGTCAGGTATAAAAGCCAACGCGCTTGACCCGCACATCAATTTTTCGACGATGGCCGATTCTGCTCGCCGATATAGTTGTGCTCGAGTGTTACTTGTTTTGCAACGCTTCGCTCGGTCTGAAACGTGCCGCACGAGCCAGATTGTCCGCGACAGCCGATAAATCGCGAAAGGAAAACACGTATAGAGCGGCGCTCAAATGTCTTATCAGGGAGTATCGTAATCGTGGGTGATATTTTATTTGATTTTTCGCTCATTTGTTTCTTAGAAATGTTAGGTTAATCGAGAAATCTCTATATATTGTACGAGGTTAATGAAGAACACGTTTAAGATTACTCCGGAGAAGAAGACCCTTATTTTCGCTAGTTAACTACCAACTTGGCAGGCGCTACAGTTATTGTAACAATACTGTTTATATGTCTCCTACTTGCCCGGACTGCCCCCTGTGTGGTGGTTATGCGGACTTCGAGCATGTCCTGTGGGGCTGCGCATCTGCCGGTCCCCCTTTCACCCAAGAGGAAATGATGATGCTTATTAAGGCCCAGGATCAGACCTCTCAAATCCTGGCAGTCCAGAGGGCCCGCGAGAGGGCCATCAGGTTTGACCTGATGGTCCCCGAGTGGGCCTGGCCAGGTGACGTCGAGTTTACTCGCGTCTATTGTGGACCCAATAAAGTTCACTCACTCACTCACTTACTCCTACTTCTATTTCCTCCGTAACATTTTCGGTGGAGGTAGCGGGCAAAGAGCAAGACGGATTTACGCAGCGGGTGTTCGTTGGCTGCATCTGCAAACCAGCTCAAGGTGACGATGTTTCAAGCACGTCGGCAACCACGCCCGCCGTCATTCCGGCACAAACGGGCGACCCTGGAACCTTTTCAGGCACCGATAATGCTGATGTTGAAGATTGGCTTCAACTGTATGAGCCGGTGAGCGCAGGAAACCATTCGGGCCAGCCGATCATCCAAGCTAATTTGATATTTAACATAGCGGGAACGGCATGCACGCGCCTAGTTTGAGACCCACGATGAAGTACTTACTAGCTGAGACGTTTCTAAGCTAACACTCAAGGATTTGTTTGGCAAGCCTATTAGACTTCAGCACACCGCCAAAAAAGACCTCGCTTCGCGTGTCCAGACGTGCACTGAGTCCTACCTCACGTACATCGAGGACGTGCTCGCTCTGTGCCTTAAAGTGAATCCGAGGATGTCCGAAGCTGATAAAGTCGCACATGTCGTTAAGGGCATGGCACATGATGCCTGTCACCTCCTTGTGTTTAAGAATTCTTCTACTGTGCAAGCCAACGTTACCGAATGCCGCCGGTTTGAAGAAGCCAAGAGCCGCCGCATTGCCCAACCATTTACCCGCCTTCCCAACACGGCTGCTACGTCCACTTGCGAAGACTTCCACAGTCTGTCTCTGATGGCTCTGATGGCATCGTGACATCGTACATAATCCGGCGTGAAATAGAAGCTGCATCCCCTATTACAACCTCAACCCTTGGCTCCCGACAATTGCCAAGTGACCGTCTCACAGATCCAGCCCGTCGTGCACCAGAAATTGGCCAAAGTTGGTTTGACCAACGTCTGCTCAATTAACCGGCCTGACTACAATCCGTCCCCCGCTGTCACCCGAAACCGAAACTGAACACCCCTACGCGGTATCGCAACAGGGTCACATGGCGCACTCCCGACGAGAGGCCTATGTGCTTTACTTGTGGCCGTATCACACATATTTCATGTCACTGCCGCTCTTCTTGGAATTCGACTTCTTGGCTCTATCTCCCATCCGACCTCCGCCACATGCTGCTTCTCACTTCCTACCTCAAACGCAACCAGTAACTACTGGCGACACAAATCTGCCCACCCGATCTAGCCGCTCGCCTACGCCACATCGCCGCTTCTCCCGATGGCCCCCGTCTCGTCGATCACCGACCCCTAGCTCCTTCCGGCGCACACTTTCTGAAAACTAACGGATGCAGCACCTGGAGGTAGTGCTCCTATAAAGACCCGACACAAAAATTCTCTTCTGGCCCTGCCGACACACCGGAATCTCATCAAAGTGAACGTGAATGGTGTACCATTACGGTTCTGACTCACACTTGCACGCACGCATCTGTGACAAATGCTAAGCTCAGCAACCTTCTAATAAAGGCCCTCACTCCAGCCTCGTCGTCTGTGGTTCGAGTCCTCGATGGTTCAACACCGGCCTTTGTCCAGCTCACGTGACACCGGCATGTGTCCAGCTCATGTGAGTATCGCCGGACATCGTACTTCCGCTTTATTCTATGTTCTATAACACTGCCCTACGACCTAATCCTCGGACTTGACTTCTTCAGCTCATTCCGCCTTGTTAGCCAGTTCTGCTGGTGTTGTACAACTCGCTCTACCTGTTACTATATATCCTCCCTATAATGCTCCAATCCGGCTATATTACACAGAGCATATATTCGCCTCCCTCACCTTGCCGTTACCTCCATAGGTGTTTTACCCGTTCCACCCTATACCAGACGGTGACTACATCGCATCCGCTAATCCGGATGTCCTGTCTTGCATAACGTCGCGTTTCCTCATACAGTCATTACCATTACAGAAAGTGAGAGAGGCCTAAAGGAGAGATGCCTGACCTGCACCCATTACCATTACAGACAACGTGTCCTGTCTTCCGCTGGTGAATTTTCGACTTTGTGCACAAGTTCGACCGCATGGCATATATCGCTTGCGCAAATCACGCCGGCCCGAGACAACCACATTTCAGCTTTAACTTGTGACAGCCCCTTGTGTCCAACTCTTGCTTCGCTTCCTGCCCCTTCAGACTTGAATACCTTATTGAAAATGATTGCTCTTGACCTTCCGCCCCAGCGTGCTCATGAACTACGTTGCCTCGTACAAGGTCATATTCGACCTTGGAAACCGTTCTCTAGGACAAACATTTGTTGTCAAGCATCGAATCAACACCGGCGATGCGCGCACGATTCATCGGCGACTCTATACCGCATCTCGCCTACTGAGCGACACATCAACCAACATGAAGTTCACAGGATGCTTTCACGTAACACCATTGAACCTTCTTGCAGCCCATGGGCATCCCCTGTTGCACTGGTTAAAAAAGGACAACAGTTGGCGATCTTGCGTAGATCATCGGCACATCAACAAGATAACAAAGCGAGACCTCTATCCGCTACCACGCATTCATGATGCCCTGGATTGCCTCCATGGAGCGCCATATTTTATTTCCATGGACCTGCTCCGGGTACTGGCAAATTGCCGTCAATGATATGGACTGTGGGAAGACTGTTTTTATTACTCCCGACGACCATTATCAGTTTGATGTGATGTCCTTCGGTTTATGTAATGCCCCGGTCACATTTGAGCAAATGATCGACGCCCTCCTGCACGGTTTCAAATGGTCCATCTGCCTCTGCTGCCTGGACGATGTGATCGTTACATTGTCCTAGCAATTAAATGGACACTTCAGGCGCATTTTTTGCCGGTGTCGTCGGCGTCGCCGTGATGTTCCGTGTGAAGTCCAAGGGCGACCCAACGCCACAGGTTCATTTGGTGCACAGCCCACGCCGGGCTCGAGGGTAATGAGAGGGTGGACTCGTTAGCTCGTGAGTTTAGTAACCGAACGGCACTCTCTGACCCCCGCTCGTCACCCGTTCCAATTCTAGTCAGAGAGATTCTTGCTCACCAGCGTTTCACGCGCCAAAAGTATGGAACGCCTCACAATTCCCTAAGCGGAGAAGAGTCGACTGACCAAAGAAAGATACACACGGACGTATATCTCTTAAATTACACGCTATACATCCAGCGCTTTACCAGGCTAAGTGTCCGTGTTGCGGAGGTTGGCCGACACTCTACCACCATCGCTAACACCGTCGTCTAACATGATCGCCGAACACTGCATGCTGTATGTGCGAGTGAAAGCGTGCGAGCGCAATCGACGATCGCGGCTGAATCTCGCACGCGCAAGGGATGAAAGCAGGGAGTAAGCGTGCTGTCTTCCGTCGCGCGCAAGGCACCGGGGGGAGGGGAGAGAGCGGGAGCGGCCTTTACTCCAGAAGCAAATGCGTATTGCGCGACCGCCCGTGATCGCGTGGGCTCTATCTTGAAGATGGTCTGCGTGGAGGGCAGAGTCTAGGTGCGCTGACAAGCTTATACTTTTGTGCGTGCTCTGAGTTCTGGTCACTCAGCGTTGAAGCAATATAGAGTACGAAGGTCACTTCGTTCTCGGCGGCTGCGCGATTCCTCAAGCCAGCGTTTTGACAGTGGGCGTCTACGGTCATCGACTGTGAAGCATTCACATTTGCATGTGCGCGCCGACACCTAGCTTGTTCACTGACTTAGTAAGCGAATGTTTACAAGATTCTACAGCCGATAAAGCTACTATCCTTAATTCGTATAGCTGTCTACTATTGCGCTATCGCAATCGATGTTTCGCCTTTCGGGCGATACTGCGAAATTTCAAACCATACAGAGTTTTTATAAAAAGTATTTATACATAGCAAAATCAACCGCCACCTTCGCTCTAGGTGGATGGCCACGCCATAGCTGAGGTCACCCAGGCCCGAATTCTGGGTTTCTGGGTACAGAGAAACGGCAAGGCCAAACACACCATCACCACCTTAAAGGCTACAGTGCAGCAAATAGCCAGAATGATACATTGTATCTCGAACCACAGAAAGGGCATGCGCGGAAAAGGTACCCCAAGGCTCGTCCAGGCCCTCGTCCTGCGCAGAGTGACATACGGCCTGCCGTACCACTAGCTCGACAAAGGCGAAGGTCAGGTTGGCGCCCTAATTAGAATCGCCTACAAAGCGGCCCTCGGGCTGCCCCTCAGTAAACCAATGGAGAGGCTCTTAGCGTTAGGGCTCCATAACCTATGCGGAACTCATGGCAGCGGTACTCATCTCTCTGACGGACCGTCTCAGTAAAGCCTCTGCGGGTAGGGAAATTCTCACCAGGATAGGAGCCCTGCCCCACCCCCAGCATCTCGGTGAGGTGTTGGAAGACGTGCAGCCCGACGTTCAGAAACGAATCTCGGTAGCACAGGTGCCCAAAAACTATGCACCACGACTACCACGAGGCCAGACGTACAGCGAAAGTCATTGGCTCCGTAAGCAATTCGCAACCGACTCCAGTGCCGTGCACGTCGACGCGGCCAGCTACGGTAGGCAGCGCCACGTAATCACGGCCGTAAACTACGATTTCCAATTAATCACTAGCGCTTCCTTACGCTCCACCTTGGCTACGAAGGCAGACGCCACGGCTACAGTCCTAGCTCTATGGTTTCAGGAGTGTAAGTGAGTGTCGTCCGTAATACTATCGAACTCACAGGAAGCCTAGGTGCCGGCTCTTCATGGCCGTTAGAATACCTGCCGCAGCCTTAAGGCTTCTTGAACCCACAGCGACCCAACGCCACAGGTTCATTTGGTGCCCGGGCCACGCCGGGCTCGAGGGTAATGAGAGGGTGGACTCGTTAGCTCACGAGTTTAGTAACCGAACGGCACTCTCTGACCACCGATCGTCACCCGTTCCAATTCTAGTCAGAGAGACTCTTGCTCACCAGCGTTTCACGCGCCAATTGTATGGAACGCCTCACAATTTGCCTAAGCGGAGAAGAGGCGATTGACCTAAGAAAGGTGCAGAGGGACGTATATCTCTTAAAATTACACCCTATACATCCAGCACTTTACCAGGCTAAGTGTCCGTGGTGCGGATGTAGGCCGACACTCTACCACGTTTCGTGGGCATGCGTGCTGAAGCCCAGGGACCTGAACTCTAGTTTAGGCAATCATAAAACCATAGGACGGAGCAGTGGAGGCACAGCTCACCAGTTCAGACCTGGAAGTGCAACTAGCACTTCTGGATCAAGTCCGGTGGGCGGCAGAGGCCATTGGAGCCCTGTATGGAGGGCGCCATCCATAAGACTCTTTGGACCCATTCTTTTTCCTTTTGAATAAAGACTTTCATTCATTCAATCAGTGCAGCAAACGTTGTGTTCTTGCATATAAGTTCCTAGGCGAGGCGCACATAGATTTGCGATGATAATGCGAGCTTTAGAAGACCAATTCAAAAATGCAATAATTAACTTCGTTATTAGGGCCTTGGGGGCAGTTGTCTAAATGGCAACTTTGGAGGCAGTGATATTTTCATGTTCACCCATCTTTTAAAAATCTTGAAAATCGCATCTAATTTTAGATATTCGTCATCAAATTGCAAAGCACAATTGAGACAGTACGGAGACTGTGACCGCGTGAGACGGAGACGCCCCGTAAGGAAGTGTAGGGCGAAGTTTGAATGATCGCATGCTGTGGTAACTCCTAACCTGGCACAAAGCCGCACAAGCTTGCCAGGGAAAGCGTGCCGTAAAAATAGCTGCCGCGACTTGCCGACGCGTTCGGTTTCAAACTTCCTCGCGCTTGTCGTCACGGGGCGTTTCCGTCTGATATGATAGCGGGGCTGTCTTTTCTGTGGTCCCGCAGCAATAGGTTTCGATGTTGCCTGGATTTATTGTTGAAATTCGATGATAAATACTTCGAATTCGGTACGATGTTAAAGATTCTTTTTTTTTAATGAAGGTGCATTGAATTGTGACTGCCTTCAATTTAGTCATTTAAACAACTGCCGCTAAAGCACCAATAAAACGTTTATCAATTTTTGTTAGCCTAGAAAGAAATGCCCTGTATGTTCCGCCTGCACTAGTACTCAATGTGCAGCTTCGGCTAGAACAAATATGCAGTTTGTTTGCACGCCCAAAGTAATCTTAGAAGGAGGCTGGCGGGCCGTGGTTCGAATCAAAATGAGGTTGATTCTTCTCGGCAAGAATATGACCAGCGACCGACCCACCGACCGACAGAGCGACCCGGACCAACCCAGGCGAGAAAAAAAAGAAAGAAAAAAAAACGACACGCAGAATGAACGAAAGGAATACAGGCGAGCGTCCGTCTTCGTTTCTTTGAATTTCCTTATTGTCCCTTATTACATCCTCAATAATAGCCACAGCCAAAAGGGAAGCAGCCGAAACTCTTAATTGCACGACTTCAACATCAAACTTGGTTACGAGCAGCCCGGCTAATAAAGATACCTGTAATTTTCTTGTCGCAGCTCCTTCAATGAACCAAAAAAATTCATCTACGCGACTTACCCGAAACCTTCAAGACAACGGCGAATCCCAGAACGAAGAACTGTACCGGTCGCTTTTGTATGTTCGGTGCGTCGTTTGACACGAAACGAGTTCTTCTCCATAAACAAAGGAAGGCAAGTGGCTTTTCACGTCACACTCCTGTTATGTCTTTTCCCTTCGGTACCATTGTGAGGCGCAGATGTAACGCCACGCGTTAGAAGTGTCCCAGAAATATTGCTGTCTGAAATAACGCAGTAGAGACATTATAAGGAACAATCCGTCACCGCCGGCATCACACCGGCTCCAATCTTGTTCTTGACGCCTTTAGGGCACAACAGGAATACAAGGCTTCAATTTCTCTTCGGTAAACAAAAGTAATGCAGCCCCCCCCCCCCCCTCGCAACTGGGTCATCGCAATGACTCATTTCTAGCTATGAACTTATTTGATAAATTTTGAAATAAGGACAAAGAAAAATCAGGTGATACGCCACTGTCAGCGGTGCACTGTTCTCCAAAATAATCGAGGGCTCGTGGTCTGCCAGTTGACCTAGTGACGCATAATAAAGTTTAATACACTTGCACAGAAACTGCGTGCGGACGTACACTTGGTGTGACGCCTACGTGCTACGTAATAATTCATGTTTCGTCTTTCACAGTGATCATCTGAAGTAATATGGCAAGCGTCTGGCTATGATATCACTTATATACGTATGCCAATAAATAATTAGCCTCTCTCTGTTTCTCTCCGTTGATCCTTCAGGGACTGTAAGCAGATCACACAGTAGAGCTGTGCACCTGCCATGCACATGCATTGGAGGTGCGGTGACCGCGGCGACGCTTATGTCAGCGTAGTGTTGTGCCGTATGAAAAGAATGTATGGTTTCATTATATATGCAGCACATGTATGCAGCCTAAAGAACTTCCCTGGTAATCTGTCTCCATATGAAAGTTGCAGCCAAAAGAATTTTTCTTTTCAGCGCTAGCCCTTCAACCTTCTTGTAATTTTATGTTAGGTGTCTACGAGGTGGATTACTCGCTATGCCCTCCATGCTGACGAGCTTGATATCGCTGATTCCATTCCTAACTGCGGTGGCCGCATTCTGATGGGGACCGAATGCAAAACTTTTGTGTATCCATATGCTTTGGGTAACGCATAAAGAGCCACAGCTAGTCAAAAGCAATCCGCAACCCACCGCTACGGCGTAGCTAATGAGGCTGTTGCGTTGCCCAGGGGGCGCTGCAAAAATGGTGCTAAAAAGCGCCCTCAATCCTAAACTGGGTAGTAACAAGCTCGGTCGTCTGTTCCGGGAAGCACGTTTACAATATGGACCCGCCACTTTCGGTTGTGTTGTACCACGGCTTGCAGCGAATATCGGGCGCCGAAAATTTTTCCATGGGTGGCATGCTGCGTAAAGGCAATAAATTATGCAACGCCGAATACGTGTACGCCGTTCAAGAAATAAGCGGCGAAGTTTTAGCGCGGTGTCAATCGCAAGTGAAGCGAGTCACGCACGTGCGAAGTTGAACTTCAGGTAAGGTTTGCACGCTGCTAGATTCAGGCGCACAAACGCGAGGAAATGCTTTCTATAAATGAATTCACAGCAGCGATAAGCAGACATGTGTACGGAACTGCTCGAGCGCACGGCGGTACGCGCCGCGACGGCAGCGGTCTTTCGACATGCCGCGAAACGGCGGGTCTCCTGAAATGTTTGTTGACTGCATGCCGCTAGACAAGTAATTATGCCTGCGCTGTAGTAACGACCATCTGTCCCTTTAGCAATTGATAAATAAATGATGCAATGCATATAAGCTCGCAGTAACGTACGTACGTGCGAATCGCGCTGCAGCGCGAGCTCGTGCGCTGCTCGCTTAATGTAGCTTTTAATGACAACGCTCGAACATCGATGTGCTGTAATCAATACTACCTTGCTGTGCTGCCTCAACGTGCTGGCTTGAGGTCAAGGATGATCACATTCAGCTCTCTAACCTGTGCTGCTCGTAGTGGGGTAGAGCATTGTCACCGAATCAGCCCGACCATTTGTGGTCATTTGCACACACCTGGTCACTTCACCACTTCGCACCGGTCGAATTGTTAATTGTCGCTGTGGCCGGGTCTCGAATCGTGAATCACCAGCCATGCCTGCTGCTATGTCGATCTTCCATTTCGCTTACCCAGCGCGACGAACTGCAGTTATCCAGCGCGCCCGACGCTCCACATCGTGAGGCCTTGAAGGAAAACGGTCGAATCTGATGTTGGAATTCAGGCCTTCTTGTTCATGGCAGCCCACGACGCAGCAGTAACGACGGTGACGCTTTTTCGAGGCTGAGCTAGGTCTCTCCGGATCGGTGTCGCCGATGTTTTCTGCTTCCAGCATTACGTCCCACAGCACACGGAGAGTCCGTTTTCGTATAACTATAGGCTGCGGCCAGCTCGCAGCCTGGTCGCCATGGTCTGTGAGAAGTGACGAGCCTTTTCGCACTCGAAACAGGGCAGACAAAAGTGCGAATCGACGCAAAGCGCGGGCTAGAAACGTGCTTCGCCACAGCCAGGGTTCAATACTATCCAAGCTGGTACTACCCAGATGACGTTTTTCGCCGCCACCAGGCGCCGCTACTATACCTCAAACTCCAGCGCAAGACGCCTATAGTCCATAATGCACCTTCGGGACAATAAACCCACAGTTTATTTATTTACTCACATTATTCCAAGCAGCTTCCATGTCGTGGGGAGTCTTTAAAGATTCCTTGGTATACCGTTTTTTGAAGTGGTGCTACTTGTGGTCCTGAATAGTTCAGCACGCTATCGATATATTTATTAGACCAATAAATTTCGACTTAGCGTACATCGAGTGAGTCAAGAACTTGATCCCATCTCAATTTCTGGGCCCGTCCCTTGGCCGCAACGCAGCTGCTCTCTAGCGTAGATTATCGCAGCCAATACCCCAGGTGGTCAAAATTAATCCGGAGTCCCCCACCACGGCGTTGTTCATAATCAGATCGTGGTTTTGGCACATAAAGCCCCAGAATTTATTTCACCTTGAGATCTAATAAGGCTTGAGAAAATCGGAGGTTGTCCCTTTTGACATTTCCGCCGTTCACTTGACATCACTGGTTGTAATTTAAAGCTGTGGTTAAATGACAGGTAAGGAGTTATCATCATTATCAATTAGCTACTTTTCGCTAAAGCATGTGTTTTACGTCGCAGCCTGGCGATCTTTCCAAAGAAAGTTACCGCATTGATGTTGCTCCTGACATACAATATTTGAAAGTTTTCAAGATAAATAAGTGTACTTAGACACTGCTTCACTAGTTGGGCGAAGATTACGAACGCTAGTCTATTTAGCTAATCACCAGAGACGCGAAAGTAGACATCTATTACATCATATTGTGCCACTGAGAAACCCCGCTACATGATCACACGGTAAACACGGGAGTCTCATATATCAGATTTGAACAGCTTTATTAAGAGTCCTGCGAATTTAATTCGGGGCGGGTCTCAGCCCTGGCCTAGGCTTCGGCCACGAGACCTTGGGCTCGGGCATCTTCCTCGGCTCGCTGGAGTGCCCAGAGTTGGTCTTCTAATGCGGAGCTGAGCAGAGCCGCCACCCAGCGCGCCCTGCGGTTCGAGACTGCCTCCGAATGGTGTCTGTGTAATTCGTCGTCTAAAATCCAGCATTCCCATAGCATGTGTCCCATGATTTCCGTGGCCTCGCACTGGCCCTACATTTATCCGTCGAATAAAATCTGGGTAACATAGACGAAAGATCACAGGATTTGGGTTCGTGTGTGTTTGCAGTTGTCTCCACGCAACTGCCTGCTTCTAGCTTAATTTGTGGTGTGATGGTGGGTATTTGCGTCTACCAAGCTTGTAGTGCTGCGTTATTTCATTATAGCTAGTCATGCGTTCCCCCCACTCCCACTCCTCCACGCATCTGGCATCGGCCAAGGCTCCCGCAAAGGTTCGGGTCGTGAGTTCTCGATCCGTTGCGTGTGCCGCCTCGTTGCCGGCCAGTGGAATCGTGCGTGCGCGGGCGTCCATATGATGAACGTGTCGTTTTTGTTTCGGATTTTGCCATCGTTATTCCTTAGTATTCGCAGCGCCTCTCGGGAGACTCGGCCGTTAGCATAGTTACGTATCGCCGTTCGCTAGTCACTGATGACAATATTGGCCTCGGTGGTGGCCACCTCCTCGGCTGTCTCGGTGTGTGGGGTTTGAAACGTAACGCTCGTCTTGCATTTGCCTTCGCGATCGACTGCCGCGGCCACGTAGCCGCGCCTGCGCGCGTATCGGGCCGCGTCCACGAAGCGCGCTTCTTTGCAGTTGCCTAATTTCCTCTGCAGGTCCTGCGCCCTCTTGTTGCTTCTGCCGGCGTGATGTTCCGTGTGAATGTTTTCGGGTAACGGCGGAACTACTATTCTGTCTCTCACCGTCGCAGGTACGTCTGCCTTTTCTACATGCTGCGCGTGATAAATTATGCCTAGTTTTCCGAGGATGCACCTACCCGTTTTCGTCCTTGAAAGTCTTTCGTATTGAGCTATGTCGTGCGCTGCTATTATTTCTTCGAGCATGTGCACCCATAATACTAACAATTTCCCCGTGCTCGTGTTCCCTGATAACTCTAAGGCTTGCTTCTAGACTTTCCTGATTAAGCGTTCTAATTTCGCTTTCTCGGTGATCTGCCACATTAGGTAATAGGCAACGTACGTGATTCTACTGAGGACGAAGGCTTGCACAAGCCGAATTGTGTTGCCTTCTTTCATGTCACTGTGTCTCTATGTAATGCGTTTTAGCAGTCTGATAGTCTGATCTACCGCGTTTTCCAACTTGCGAATGGTTTCACCGTTGTCCCCGTTGGCTGCGAGATGTACGCCTAAAATTCGTATGCTCTTTACTTTGGGAATGACATGGCCTTCCAAGGTCGTCAGCCGTATTTCTCTCTCTGCGTTCCTTTCGTTTTGTTCGCCGTCTTTGGGTTTACGACCTCGGCGGGTAGGTTTGTAGACTAGTAGCACCGATTTCATAGCGGAGTAGCTAAGGCCCGTGCACTCTAAAAAACTTTGAACCACGTCGATGGATCTCTGTAGTGTTTGTTCCACTTGGCCGTTGCATCCGTGCGTTACCCACATGGTGATGTCGTCGGGGTATATACTGTGACAGAGCCCGTCAATCTTCTCCAATTTAGCTAGTAACCGTACGAGTGCGAGGTTAAAGAGCATGAGCGGAGTCACCGAGCCCTGTGGGGTGCCGGCGCTGCCCATCTATATCTCCCCGGGCTCGAGCTCTCCTAGCGTGATCCTCGCTGTCCTGTCCGTGAGAAAATCGCGCACGTAGTCGTACGTCCGCTCACCGAGTCCTAATACTTTTATTCAGGTCACTATCGTTGAGTGCATGACTTTGTCAAAGCTTTCTTTAGATCTAGGCCTAACACCGCTTTGGCGGATCTGGTCATGCTGTCGATTACCTGGTGCTTGATTTGTAACATGGCGTCCTGCGCGGAAAGGTTCCTCCTGAAATCCAGCATGGTGTGAGGGATCAGGTGGCGGTCCTTAAGACAGTTGGTTAGTCTCGCGAGGACCGCGTGCTCGATTACCTTGCCCACGCAGGACCTAAGCGATATCGGTCCTAGATTTTCCAGCTGTAGGTGTTTTCCCGGTTTGAGTATCATGACTATGCAGGCGGTTTTCCACTGCCGTAGAATCCGTCCCTTTTCCCAGCATTCGTTAACGAAATTCGTTAGTTGCTCCAATGATGCGTCGTCTAGATTTCTAAGCGATTTGTAAGTAACCCCGTCTGGTCCGGGTGCACACTTGGTGTTGAGTCTGTGCAAAACCACGCGTATTTCGGCAACGCTCAACGGTCTGTCTAACTCTTCGTTCGCCGTGACTTCGTATTGGGAGTGCGTTACGGGTCTAGCCTCATTATTGTATCTCGTTCTGAGCTCGTTCAGGAGTTCGTCGTTGGTTCCTTTGTATTCATGTATTATCTTATTGATTTTTTGCTTATGTACCTATTTGGTCTCCTCTGGATCCAGTAGGGACCTGAGGAGACGCCACCGTCCTGGCTAAACCCAGCTGATTTTCCATGGTGTTACACGTCTCTTCCCAGTGTGACTTGCAAAGCTGCAACGCGCACTCCTCGATGTCTCTATTTACTTTGGCTATTCTCCTACGTAGAGTCCTATTGTGTCGTTGTACCTGCCATCTAGCTTGGAGGCTACGTTTAGCCTCCCACATGTGTCCGAGCTTACTGTGTAAGATCTCGATCTTCGTCTCGGCCGGGACCTCGTGCGTTGCCGCCGCGACGTTCCGTCACAGCGTGTTGGTCCACCTTTCGATATCGTCTATGTTTTCCAAGGAGTTACTCTCGTCTTTCCTGATCTGCCTGAACTTGTCCCACTCGACTAGTTTGAGTCGCTTGCTTTCCGTCTTGCGCGCTCCCGCGGTGATTTGAATATCTCCATTGGTGTGATCGCTGTCCAAGTCCTCTTGTGTGTTAGTCCACCATACGTTTCCTATGTTTTTAACAAACGCGAGGTCGGGTGAGGTATCAGCACAAACGCTATTCCCTGTTCGCGTAGGCGTAGAGGGGTCGGCAACGAGAGTGAGACCTTCCTGTTGCGCGTCCTCCCAAAGATTCTTGCTTTTCGGGGTTGCGTATTTATAGCCCCACGCTGCATGATGAGCGTTAAAGTCTCCCGCTGCGAGGAGAGCACGGTTACCCGCGACGCCAGCCGCTTTCCTGAGTAACGCGCGAAAGCGGTGGTTACGTCGAGGGCTACTGTACACGTTAATAATGAAAAGACTATCGTCCCGGCTCTTCGTGGGAACTGTCTCCACTAACAAGTGCGGTATCGTGTCGTACTTAATTTCGTGTTGCATTACGGTCACGTTGCGTTTGACTAGCGTAACAACGGCCGGTTTGTCCCGAGGAGCGGTTTCGTAAAAGGATCTCTAACCCGATAATTTAGCCTTAACGTTAGTCTCCTGTGGTAGTATTACGTCAGGTAGCTCCTTGTTAATTAGGTACTGTTGCAGGTGTCCCCGCTAACTAGCATATCCCTTACAATTTCCCTGCCAAATCATGTAAGTATTTGCGTCGTGTCTAGCCAGGGTGCCTCTGAAATGTTGTGCTTTCCAGTGTTATCTATAGTCTGTGTTTCCGCTGACCTGTGGTACGGTTTCCCTCCCGGTTTGACGGGTCCGCAGCTGCTAGCTGGTATCCTCCTCTCTGTGTTTTCGACCCTCATCTGGAGGGCCGTGAGTAGCCGCTGTATTTGCTGCATTGTAATAGTAATCTGCTGCATCGCGTTGGTGAGTTGGCTAAGCATTTCTGCCATTTCCTTCTTACGCGTGTACTTTTGCTCCTCTACTTCTTTCATCATTGTCTTTATGTCTTCTTCTACTTGAGCTTCTAGGCTATCCTGTCTTTTCGTGAGTTTTTCCTCTCGTTTCTGTGTTTTACTCTAGCTAGGCTTGAGCCGGATCCATTTCTACTGCCCTGCGTTTCGTGGGTATGGGTACAGTTTCCTCCCCAACTAAGTCCTTCCTCTGTATTCTCCGCAAACTGGATGATTACGTCTTTCCTAGCTACCTCGTCCTTTAGTTTAGCATTTTCTTCTTTGAGTTCCTTGATTATGTTCATGTATCTGGTGCTTATCGCTTTCTAATTGCTGGATTCGTTTATGGATTTGCACCATAATTTCGTTGTCCCCTTCCCTGTTAGGAGTGGAGGTCCGACCCGCGCGCGCACCCAGAGGCGGCGTCCGCCCAACTCACCTGTGAAGGTCTCGGTTGTCCGTTGGTGTCGCCGTTTCCGGCAGGGTGCGAGGTAGATCGCCCTCGTCTCTGTCCCTCCAACCCTCGAAAGTCGTCTTCTCTTTCCTTGTACCGCATAACTTATATACATTATTACATACATACATTACATCATTGTGCATAACTTACATACATCTCACATATCAAATACATTAAAAACACTTCTATATTCGAGCTACAAAATTAGCAGCAAACATCTACAGCCACCAGTTAAAGAATAAATGCATGACTCAGTTAGCTCGAATAAATAAATGCATGATATTCAATTGCATATTAACATACATTCTATTCAAAGAAACAGAAATTCGATCGAAAATAACGTCACTACCTTTATAATGACTTTTGTAAAGTACGACTGTATAGATTCAACCGACACAGCAAAAAATGGAAACAGCTTAAACTTGTGTTCAGAGGTTGCTCTTATAGGCGAAATCGTGGGGCGGAAGTTAAATTAGCATACGCAGGAAGCGAGCGCCGTGCTAAATGGCTGTATTTCAGAGGTTGCTTACATATGCAGTCGGAAACGCAAGCCGCCCACTTCGTGGACTTACCCAGGACCAAAGGATACCGCGATCAAGCGACGTGTACGAGAACAAGGAGGACACCGAGCAGCTGATTACGAAAGCCGCCAAGTTCCTCGCAAGAAGCGGGGGGAACGTCACCTAGGAGCTGATCGACACCCTGCGTCGCGACGAGATGGCGCTCATGTCTAATCTAATAGCATGCAGTGAAGGACGCAGAAAGGACGTCCTCATCACCTTGAAACGGGTACTGGACATGGCTCCCAACACGAAAGCCCAGTCCTGGCTGACGCTTCTCAAACGTCACGTGAACGACGACTCGTTGACGTCAGAAACGACGGTCTTTGCGTACGACGAGTAGCGCCTCCAGTCACTGATCGAAGCTCTGACCTTGCTCCTCCACGCGAGAAATCTCAACATAGTCGGGTGGCTGTTTGCCTTAGCTTACATTTGGGTCGTGAACCCCGACTTCAATCAGCTTAGGCTCAGCCACGACAAGAAATCCGACGAATCGCTCAACAAGGCACTCTGCTTTCTCGCCTTCCACGAATCCTTCAATCTGCTGCACATAGTGCACAACTTCGTCAAGCGCTTCGAGCACGGCGAGATCAAGATGACATCGAAAGTGTTGTAGACACCGTCGACACACTCGTGCAGTTGGTCCAAAATTCGGACGCCATCACAGAACCGTCCAAGGTGACGGCTGTGGCAAAGATCAAAGGTCTGTGCTAAGTATGGTAAGCAGTGAGGGGCGCGAGTGGCCAACGAGCGTATCCTGGACTGGTTCTACAGGAGCTTTCCCAACAGCTCTTCGAGCTTCTTTGACGCCTGGTTCAGCACATGAAAAGCACTCATGGCCCTGCTCAAGAGCGGCAGTACACACACGGTGAGGACGGCCCGCTTGAATTGGCGCACGTACAATATGCATCAACTTCCTGCAGCTCGGGGTGTTCGCCATCTACCCACCCTCCTCTTAATCCGGCCACGGCTCGCCCTCAACCTCAAACAGAGGACTGGTTTTCGAGATCGCCAGCATCATCGCCAATGCTATCGTTGGAAGTGGCCGAAGCATCGCCGAGGGCCTTTGAGACGCTTCTGGTGGTCGTTTCTCAAGAGCTGCCGTTGTAACGAGGCCCGCTCGGTGCAGGACAAACGCTTCATTAAGGAACTTTCTGTCCACAAGCTGATCGTCAAAGCCCTGGAAAGCACGGCCGACGGTGACAAGGCGCTCTCGCAGCGGCAGTCCTTAGAGACGCTGACGGGAAGGCAGACCTTCTACGCCAGCTTCGGCAGCCGGTTCTGCCATCGCGTCGACGGCGAGAACTTTGTCGTGCCTTTGGCTGCCATTAATCTATTAGCTGCCTTTGGCTGCCATTCCGTGAGGCCCAGATACATGAAAGTTGAACCAGAGTGCCTTGTTGTCTAGTGGTGCAGTTCGGGCGCTATTCCCGCTTTTCACGTGCGCTGCTGTATATGTCGTGAACTGCGCCAACGAGGAACATGTTTTCCGTAGTGACTGAGTTAGCTCGAATGCAATACTGTAAAATGTTACCTGACATATACCAAAGGAAATCATTACATCTAATCTGTTCATCACGTAAAACAACGCAGCAGCAGCTTTCACCCTCCTTATTATAAGTGTTACGTTGTACGCAAATTTCTTTCTGTTCTTCCTGTCAACTTGTGTAGTTGCAGCAGGAAGGTATAGTTAATTTTGTTCTCGCAAGGCTCACTCAAAGTCTGTTCATTTCCAGAGAGTCGGCATTGGTTTTTCGCGGTGAGGCAGGAATGAAACGAATATTAATTACATTACGCGTGAATAGTAGATAGAGATGTCCCTAAAGTTGTAAAAAGCAAACAGTTACGGAACCGAAAATGTGGCATTGTTCCACGGCACTGAATGGTTCAAGTGTGATTTTCATCTTCTGAACCAGTGCAGTACGTTCGTGTGTGTGTGTGTTGTGTGTGTGTGTGTGTGTGTGTGTGTGTGTGGGTGTGTTGGGTGTTTGTGTGGTGTGTGTGTGTTGTGTTGTGTTGGTGGTGTGGTTTGTGGGAGTGGGTGTGTGGTGTGTTGTGTGTGGGTGGTGGGTGTGTGTTGTGTTGTGTGTTGTGTGGTGTGTGGTGGGGTGTGGTGGTGTGGTGTTTGTTTTTGTGTTGTGGTTGTGTGTGTGGTGTGTGTGGTGTTTTTTTGTTGTGTGTTTGTTTGTGTTGTGTTGTGTGTTGTGTGGGTGTGTGTGTGTGTGTGTTGGGGGTGTTGGTGTGTGTGTGTGTGTGTGTGTGTGTGTGTGTGTGTGTGTGGTGTGTGTGTGTGTGTGTGTGTGTGTGTGTGTGTGTGTGTGTGTGTGTGTGTGTGTGTGTGTGTGTGTGGTGTGTGTGTGGTGTGTGGTGTGTGTGTGTGTGTGTGTGTGTGTGTGTGTGTGTGTGTGTGTGTGTGTGTGGTGTGTGTGTGTGTGTGTGTGTGTGTGTGTGTGTGTGTGTGTGTGTGTGTGTGTGTGTGGTGTGTGTGTGTGCGTGCGTGCGTGCGTGCGTGCGTGCGTGCGTGCGTGCGTGCGTGCGTGCGCGTGCGTGCGTGCGTGCGTGCGTGCGTGCGCGTGCGTGCGTGCGTGCGTGCGTGTGTGTGTGTGTGTGTGTGTGTGTGTGTGTGTGTGTGTGTGTGTGTGTGTGTGTGTGTGTGTGTGTGTGTGCGCGTGTGTGCGTGTGCGCGTGCGTGCGTGCGTGTGTGTGTGTGCGTGCGTGCGTGCGTGCGTGCGTGTGTGTGTGTGTGTGCGTGCGTGTGTGTGTGCGTGCGTGCGTGCGTGCGTGCGTGTGTGTGTGTGTGTGTGTGCGTGCGTGCGTGCGTGTGTGTGTGTGTGTGTGTGCGTGCGTGCGTGCGTGCGTGCGTGCGTGCGTGCGTGTGTGTGTGTGTGTGTGTGTGTGTGTGTGTGTGTGTGTGTGTGTGTGTGTGTGTGTGTGTGTGTGTGTGTGTGTGTGTGTGTGTGTGTGTGTGTGTGTGTGTGTGTGTGTGTGTGTGTGTGTGTGTGTGTGCGAGTGCCGAATTGCAGAAGTTCGGAATAAAAGTTTCAATCGTGGCGAGAATACTGATCGTCACTGATGTGTTCCTAGTAGAACGAGCAGGCCAAAGCGAAGTGACATTGCACACGATGTCGCTATATGTCGACGAGGTCAAGTCTTAATGAGCACACCCATCTCAATGACTATCCTTACAGTGTTCCATCATATCGCAGCGTGCTATATCGCTGTACTGTCTGTGCTGTACGCAAAATTTGCTAATTGCGGTGTGCTTAAAAATGAAATATTAAGCTCTAGCGCTCCACTATAGACGACGTAGTAGAGCATTTTAACAGCCAAAGATAAACCAAAATCGAAAGCATTGCTATTGAAACCGAAATCAAAACAGAGCCAAACCACGCGTCCAAAATCTCGGAAGACGAAATTCGCGGTCTGACCATGGAGGAAGGAAAAAAAAACTAGGAGGGAGCGTCACGTGACAATCTTGAAGCCTAGTCATAAAAAATTTAGAGGAATGGGATGATGGGAAATAGGCCCTCACGTGATAGGCAAGCGGTAGATTTTACTCGGCTCGCCTCGGTGGCTTCGTTTTCGTCTGCTGCGGGGGTTTCGGAATATGCGCACATACTCGGCGTGGCAAACGCGCGCCGAGGTTTGTGAAGGAATTCGAGTGTGTGAAGCAGTTGAGTCTCGCCGCTTAATTAGTAGACAGGCGCCAAGGCTGTTGCGAACGAAGGCGTCGGTTAACCTGCATTGCGCCCAACAACCCGGTAGGACCACCTCAAGGACGACTGGTTGCGTTTCGGTGTGGTTTCAGGGAAACGAGGGAACCTTTCGCCCTGCAAACGTGTGAAGGCAACCAAGCCGCCCTTCCTACGACGATTCGTTGCGTTTGACGACGTCTTCTGGGAAGCAATGATGCCTTTCGCCCCCGCAAAATGTGCACGCGATTAAGCGAGCGTACAGGGTCCGAAGCGACTGTTTCCCTACGGAAAAAAATGCGTCCCGTCTTGTACCCAAGGATGGACTGGCGAGCCGGAGACTCCGAACATATTTAGGGCCGTGCCGGCCCGTAGTTAAGGTAGCGCAGTCGACACTGTTGCTCGAGATCTGCTCAAAGTCTTCGGCCTCTTAGCAGACCGGCGAGAACTCCCGTCGGCAGTAGGCGCACCTGCGTGATGAAGTGTTTTGTGCCAGGATGCCCTAATCGAACAGAAAATCGGCGCGATGGCCTGTCCTTCCACAGGTAAGCACAATGAACGTTTCTTTTATTTATGAAAATTGAACTGCAATATTCGCGATCGTTAGTGACTACGTGCTCGTGTGAATTATAACTGACGAAATAGTGGTGCAATACTATTCAAGCCATTTTTTTTCAACTTTGTCATTATTCCTACTAAGTGTTAAACATTTATTTCTCTTTAAAGTACTTTTATCAGCTATAGTACACTCCTAAAAAGGTACGATGTGAAACTATTTATTGTCGAAGAATTACATTTCCTGCTATAAAAATTATTATTGACTGAATTTTGTATGTATTTCTTGTGGCTGAAAACAATCAAAATTGCAATAAAACTAATTAATTGAAGAAACCATGAAATATTAGTCTTCACATAACATACCAAGTTTTGCAATAGTCGCCAAGAACAATAATTTTGTAGAGAATATTCTGCTCGTAGTAAGTCGGCTTGTGAGTGCAAAGTTCGAACATCATGTTGCAAAGTTCAATCACTCCCCATGTTGAGGCTAAATATCATTTTCTTTTTTTAAGAAGATATGATGTTGGTTGACATATTTTAAACAACAGGTAAATGACAGTTGAGATGAAATAACACAGTTTTACTTTAAATAACAGGAGTGAACATCATTTTCATTCATTTATTAGTAGTACCCTGAAGGCCTGGAGGCATTATAGAGAGGGCATTACATTACATTATGTATGTGTTACAGCTTATCTTTGACATATTTGTGTGAAACATGCACTGCAAAGTTACTACAGCTCCATTTTCCCCGAGATTCAATTAGCTGTATGTGTATTTTGCAAGCACACTTAGATCAAAGATAGTTTTCTACACAAGGGGATGCGGTCTGTAGGGAAAGAATGCACAGATCATGCGAGGTCTTTTGCATGACTCTGCAAAGGTTGTGTAAATCCATTCCAGAGCAAATGTTATTGTTGGACCTTAAAAATATCTGGTGGGTTATTCTTTAACTGCAGACGCTTGCAAAGGACGATGCCACAGCAATGAGTCAACCTTAAAGTGAAGCAGCTACATCCACGGGAACATATAACAGCATCGAGTTGAGCCAGTAAGTTGATGCACAGCTGTATGCAGCCATAATGCATGTTTCCAGTTTGATCATACCTTTTTCATGACTGTGGTAGATGTCCCCTACCATTTCTGAAGTGAAATATGCTTTTATTATATTCAGGCAGGTCTCTCTCAAGCCACAATGGATATTGACATCTCTGAGGGCTTGTCTGATTGATGTGCTAGCAGAGGGTACTGATACATCTGCTAACGCGTCCTTGACTGATTCAGACATCGCTGATGAACCTTCCGAAATCCAACATGTCCTGGCATGTTTGATTGTCGTAATGATCACAGAGCTTGCTTAAGACATTTTCTCACATGTGTGCTTTGGTTCATTCATGTTCTGATCTGCTTTGAAAAAATCTGGTGTTTCCCTTTAATATATATTTTGGATTTCACCTTTAAATTAATTATTTAAGTATAAAAAATGGATATGAAACTGTCATACAGCTTTTTGTAAGATGTTTTCGACAGATTTAAAAGATCTATTAGTAATTCTCAGAATGAATAGAAAGATAGAACTGTTCAACCTATCATTGGCTACATTACAGCCTTTTTTTGACACAGGTGACAAGCATACTGCGTTCAAATTTCATTGTTAACACTGGCAAAAGCAAGTGCTAATGAATGAAAGCCATATATGCTACATCATAATCTCATTTTAGTCAATCTAGGATAAGTACAAGATAAGGAAAATAAAACAAACTGCAGCAAAGCAGTTATGTAAGATGAAAAACCACTTAGTAAACTTGGAATAAGGAAAACACACTCCTTCTCTGAATTATACTTCAGCCATGTCCTCTCATTACACACATAATAAACACCCTTACTAGGCTCCAATATTTACAACAGTAATAAAATTTATAACATGCCAACTGTGCTGGTAAGCTCTATCAACATTTTTTGGGACAGTAGATAAAAAATACAGTATATAGCCACAGCCACTGATCTCCCTAACAATGTCCTGCTTGCTGGTCATTATTGTGCTTAAATTTTAAATGAAGCCAATGGTGTCGCTATTAGTCCTGGGTTTTAGCTTCAACTGTGCATCTGGTGTTTCGTTTGCACGGTCAGCAATTTCAAGTTATGTTGCAGTAAGCAGTCCCTCCTCATTGCACTTGGTGTATTTTGTCCAGTCTCCCAGTCCAAGGCTCTCCAGGACGCTCAAGGGTGAAGCTTCTGCAGCACTGCCTACACACAGCCCAGCGACACCTCGAACAGCAAGGCATACTATGGTGAGGATAATACTCGACCACTACAATTTTTACATAATTGTTTCCTTAGGTAGCTGCAAGTGAAGTGGCATATATTTTCGTGGCAACTGTTTATTAGCTCAAGCATAATAAATGTCACTCAGTGAACTGCACTTGGACACTAACATTTATGATCATGGCAACCATCTTCTAATTAAATATTGAAACATTCATATTCGTTCGCAGCTGTATGAGTTTCCTCAGGGTTTGCATTAAACACCAATTATCGGCCAATAATCCTTTTTCAATTTTTCTTTTCCATTCAAATGACACGATAACTAGAAGACTAACAGGTTTTTCACAATTTTCTATGCTCTTTATATGTTCGATCGGTCACAATTAGCCGTGATATATGAGCTCACTATATTTTGCCCACTCAAACTAAAAGGCTTCTGTGAAACATCTCTCATTGAACTATGCTACATTGGCCTCTTCTGTGTTAGTTGTTTTGTACTTCTACCTTTCCTGCCTGGGCCCAGATGGGCCCAGGCAGGAAAGGTAGAAGTACAAAACAACTAACACAGAAGAGGCCAATGTAGCAAGATGGGCCTGCAGTATTTAGCAAATAAATAAACAAACAAAATTAAGTGGCACTAGCAAGCTCGTGTGGATGGCAGTTTTATGCCCCCACAGTTTTTAAGTTCACAAAAGTGTAAACGGAAACCGTCGTGAGCAATGTAATGACCTAAAATTAAGCATTATATTCTTCAAAGCTTGCACAAGAGTGTATGGCACAACAATTAATTTGTTCTGCGTACGTGCTTTGTGTCATGTTGGTCGCTCATGCACCTGTTACAGCGCGTGATATTTTGCAGCCACAGCCAGAAGAAGACGCACCTGAAAAGGCCTGAGGCATGAAGTATGGCGTTACACAATTACAAACTGCGAGCAAGAAGAAGATGAAGACTCTACGGCGATCCCATCAACAGCTTTTTCAAAAAGGTTGCTCATCTCGAAAATGTCATAGAAGATTTATCTGACAACCGCATTCTAGCAAATGAGGATGTCGCCATATTTCAGAGTCTTGGTGGAGCAAAAAGAGACTTGCTCATGCGTCAACTGCCACATAAGTCTGGTGCCAGCAATGTCACCCGCTTACTCACCAGAGCTCAGGCCATTTACACTGACTTTGCATTTTTATTCCCCTAGAGCATACAGATACGTACGAGCTGTTTTCAGTACATGCCTCCCGCATCCAAAGACACCGTGTAAATGATATCAACCCATTGATAGGGCTGCTGACTTTTCAAAAGAGGCAATGACTGCATTGTCTATCAAGATAAAGCACGGCTCTCCTCATAATGCAATCTGGTTGTGGATCAGATGGCCATTCAGAGAAGTAGTGTGGGATGGGAAAAGCTTCCATGGATATGTTGACATGGGCATTGATGTCAATCATGACAGCTTTCCAGTTGCCAAAGATGCATTTGTTTTAATGCTTGTTGCAATCAATGACAGAAGGAAGCTGCCGATTGGCTACTTTCTAGTGCATAGCCTTGGTGGTGAGCAGAGGCGCAATTTGGTGCTGCAAGCTGCTAGCTTCACTCACAAAAAAGGTGCACACATTGTGAGTTTGACCTGCAATGGCGCTGCAGAGAATTTGTCATTGCTGCACAGCCTTGGCTGCAAGATGGACCTGACTGAGCTGGATGCTTCTTTTCCACATCCAGTGACAAAAAAAGCTTTTCTTTGCCATGTTGGATCCCTGTCACATGTTGAAGCTACTGCGGCACACCCTGTTTGATAAAAAGGCTATTGTGATATGAACAAACAGTTCATATTGTTGAAACACATTGATGAGCTGCATGAAATCCAGTACACAGAGGGCCTACATTTGGCAAACAAACTTAGACAAGCACATATTACCTGGAAAAACCAGCCCATGAAAGTCTCATTGTTGGCTCAAACGTTTAGTCAATCGGTAGCAGATGCTCTTAGCGACTGCAGAGCTCAAAAAAATTCAAAATTTTCAAATTCCTTGTCAACAGAAGAGTCATCAGACATGTCAACAACGTATTTGACATTTTAAATTGAAGACATCCAAGACAAGAAGAATAGAAAGGACCGCTGTGTCCTGAAAATGTGGCTCCTGTCACTGCGTATGTGAAAGAACTTATGGCCTACTTTTGCTCGCTTAGGGAGTCTGCAGCTGGTAAACTAATGACAGGGACCAACCAAAAGACAGGCTTCATTCGCTTTGTGGTGTGCTTAGACAACCGTCTATACAACCACTTGGTTACAGAAAATGGCCTATTGGCATATCTTCCGACTTCCAAGCTCAGTCAGGACCACCTTGAGTTACTTTTTTTGCTGCAATAAAATCATTTGGGGGCTGCAATGACAACCCAACAGCAAAGCAGTTTGCAGCAGCATTGAAGCGTCTGATAGTTCGTAATGAGGTGAAGGACATTGATGGCAGAAATTGCTTTCTATTGGAACACATCGAAATTCTCTTTGTACGCTCCTCTGAAAAAACCATACTCCATCGATGCAATTAACCTCACTGCCCCTCAGACAAGCCCTGCAGCCAGTGAACCACTCACAGAAGCAATTTTACAGGATCATGGTTACTCTGCTGACCCAGGCAGGGTGTCTGAGCTTGGGTGCCTGCGGCTCGCAGTACTGGAAGAATTGCTACACAAGTTTTCTCGTGGGTGAATTATGTTCATGATGGCCCACACAATTAATTCCTTTATCCATCAACTTCAGCTGTCCCACCAGGTTTTATGTTAAGGTATTTGTTTTTTGAGTTACTTTGTAAAGTGCATATATTGTTCAAGAGCGTTGTATGCAGATGTCAAACTTTTATAGAGGGAAAATGTGATACCTTAGTTTAAAATCTGCAAGTACCTGTCTGTTGTCTTGCTGAATGCTGTAGCTTGAATCACCTGCATACAAATTATGCTTAAACAATTGTTCTGTTCATCCCAAGCTAAACAGTGTGGACAATGACGGTAGGTTAGCTGGCCTACCTTTCACTAGAGCAAACTGGTTGATGACATGGACATGCTGTGAATTCTCTCAATGGATTATGTGTGAGCTAGGTATACGCTTCACGAATTACAATGTTTTTTAATGTTTATCCTGTATGTCTTTTACCTGACCTTTGTGGAAATTTGCCACTGCCACCTGGAATACCGGTGGTGTTACTATTTTTTTAATAATTTAATGTGCTCACTCTGTTCACTTGCTTTACAATAGCCTTTTATGATGCCAGATTCACTGTAACCACAAACATTTGGTGTATACCACTCAATGAGTGTTTTAAATACCGTGAAATATTCATTCAATTGAGGTTCACAATGTAATAGAGCCATCGCGTTCTAATTTTGCGGTGTGTTGGCTCAGCTTCGACGGTGCTAACTTTTTTGTAGGTATGTGATACAACATAAGCTTTGTTGAACATTTTACTTGCAGCAAAATGCATTGTATTTTAATGTTGACATACTTACTTTGTGGATCTGACCTCACATCAATTGTTTCAACGTTGACTTTATGAACTACCACTCTTTTTTTAATTTCTGCATGTGTATTGCTTACTTTTCTGACAAGCACAATCACCGAATCCTTTCGATATTTGTGAGGACAGCGCAGATATAAATATTATACAATTATAGCCCTGCATTTAAGGCGTTGCATACAAGGCATTGTAAGCAAAACTGCAGCTACATTCAAGGACAGCTGATCCCATTGGCCAGTTTTATTAAAGGTATCAATACTACGTGTGATATAGTTTACTTTGTATAACATTATTATACAAATTCCCTGTGGCATACAAGTATGCGAATACTGATACCGAAGAGCACTGGCACAATAAGTTTTCCTACCTGCTGTTTATAATTTTCTTTTGTGTATTATCTTTGCAATGTACTTCATTTAAATTATAAATGTGGCTTCCTTCTGTATTTGTGTGAAATCTTCTGGCTTCTATAGGTGCAATAAACACTGAATAAAGAATGAAACAATTACTGTTGTCATAAAAATGTGCTTTCCATAGTACAAGTACACCAGCAACACAATGAATCCACAAGTGCAAATGAATGCTGCCATTTTTCCCGTGCCACTATGTATTCAGTTTTCATGCCGTTTCAAACTAGCAGAGGAAGAAGGGTCCCCCTGGCAGTGTTTGATTCTAGGACATAATTATGCTGTGGAGCTATACTCGCATTCGAAAACAGCTGCATAAACTCTAGGTAATGCGCAAATTCCGTCCATTTGCTTTATTATATAACGAAAATGGATCCCCGAGGTGCGTCTCAACAGCGTCGTCGCACCACACAATCTTGCAAAATAGTACACGTAAATCTGAATAAACGGCGATCACTCCGGCGTTTAGAATGCAGGCTAATGCTATTTATTTCTCTCAAAATGAAACACGCCCACCAGAGCCTTTTATTAAGTGAAAATGCGACAAAAAAGTGTCCTTCAAAACATCTCGTTTCTTCCTAGGTGCAAGACAGCGCGACAAAAATTATTTCTCTCAAAATAAAACACGCACACCAGCCTTTTATTAAGCGAAAATGCGACAAAAAGAAGTGTCCCTCAAAACATCCCGTGTCTTTCTAGGTGCAAGACAGCGGGACGAAAAATTAGCAAGATAATACGCACCACAGCTTAAGGTGCACAACGGCTGATTTGACGAAACTTGAGTACGTAGGAAAAATAGACCACACTCGGGCGTCTGGACGGGTTTCGAGCCGCGAGCGCTGGCAACTTCACTAACCGCGGTGGTAAGCGCAAGTTACGCCTTGAAAATTTTCTGTCTTCATGAGTCAGACGCTCCACGTTTCAAGGCATCGCATTTGAAGCGACGAACGACGCGCGCAGTAGCAGAAAACCACCACCCGCATACGGGCCTCCAAGCCTGTGACGGCAGGCGCCACTAAAGGTTACCACGTACCAAACAATCACGAATGTTCCGGCAACCTTGTGGGCCTATTCCGCCCCAAAGGGCACCGCGCACGGGGCCCCTGAGAGAGGGAGGGGTGGCTTCAGAGGAGGTTGGCTTGCCGAGGCTAGCGGAATCACGTGACGCTCCCTCCTAGTATTTTTTGCCTCCATGGGTCTGACCAACCGCTCGCGGCGCTGATGGCACCGCAGTATTCAAACCCCTATATATAAAAAGTAGCGACACTCTCCTCCTCCGCCTTCCGTCCTCTTCGTTTCTCCTCTCTTTCGCGCTCCTTTTTCGACCGTTGCGCCGCCTACACCGCTTGAAACACGTGCACTTGTTTATCTTTCGCCGCTGATCATATTCGACGATCCCCGACTGTGTTCGCCGCTATCGTTGTGCTCCTCGCCAGTCGATAGACGCTTCTCGGCCGAAAATGGCGATGGAGCGTGATCGTAAACAAACGCAGCCAGCGCCCGGCGGCGCGACGGTCCACTTGATGCCATTAGGCCATTACCGACGCGGCGTCGGCCTCGGACAGGGTGTGCGAGGAGGCGGCGGCATTCTTCAAAGCCTGACGCTACTTTTTATATATAGGGGTTTTATGCAGTATAGCTTGGCCGCAGGGCCCGATGGGAGTGTCCGCTCTTTATCTATACGTTTCTTTATGCTTGAATTGCCTTAAGGCACTAATCAACGCCGTACAGCTGTATTTTATCTGCTTTCTGCAGCAGGTATCTTTCCCAAATATTAAAGTTATTGAAGATCGTATGGCATACCTTTACAATTTCCTAAGCGTTTTTTACAATAACCAAGCACGCTTCGCCGTAGTGCTATTTCAGCGACCTGAAATTCCTCGACTAAGCAAAAAAATTGTGCGTTAAAAGAATTACAATGAAACGATGCATTGAAAAGAAGTGGGCGGGCCTTCTTCCTTTCAGGGTCATCGTGGCCAGCGCTGCCATCGAAATAGTTGGAACAAGTCTCTACAAAAACTGCGACCAAAGTGGAGAACACTACAAACACAGTACATAAGCCGGTCTCAGCCAACGACGAGGTGCAACTTGTCAATCTTCTGAAGATGCTTGTCAACGTCATCAGATCTCTAATCGCCGGTCGTCAGACACCAGCAGGATCAGCAGCAGAGCAAGTTTTGCAGGCACTCGTTCCAGTTCTCGACGGCCTTCACTAGACGTTTTACCGGAAACAATCTTATCAGTTGTCAGCAGCCTCGCCCCTTTGTGCTGCAATAGAATGTCTGGTCTCTGCGGCCGCGGCACGCTGATATAATATGTGAACCGTAAAACGAGCAATCGCAGGGAATTGTGGGGCGCGCCGTATGCTAGCAGCTTCCGGTTCGACGGACGACGCAGCGGCATCGGCGGCATGCCCGGCGCACGTGTTTTTCTACGCGGTTTCAACTGTCAGTCGTGCGAAGCTTTCCGTCCGCTTTGTCGACCAATGTAGTACCATTCATGCAGCTGATTTCTAGGTTTCAGCTCACTCTGGGCAGGACGATGACGAGCCAAGAAAGGCAAGGATAAGCTTTTAATCATAAAGGAACTCTGGTTTTCGGCTCGGCGGCTTTCTTTGTTTCTGCCAGGTTAAGCTCTACGACATATGCCGTTGCTTGGACACGCCGTCACTGACTGCTCTGCCTGCGGGTCAGACAGGTGAAAATTTATCGTTATCCGATAATTTATCAAGCGTATAGAAGCAGTACTTAGAAAATCGGGTGCTAAGGCGATGGCTACAGCGGTGTATGCTGCTCTGTGATATAGTAGCTAAAAACCGATATCGTCGGTATAACGGCGCAGCTAGCGCTGAAAATGACAACTTTGCGCGCTGTCAACGGCATTTCTCGGTCGAAACTCTAGGTTCACTTGAAGTGGTACGTAGTTACACGTTCTCGCTTTTTTGTCAACAATGGCCTCATCGCCGTCATATTACGGTTGCACATTATCTTTATGTGTGCTGAAGGAGCTAAGGAGGGCTAGTTGGTTACGAGTATTATGTATGTATCTCGCTGTGTTCCGCTTAAATTCGCGCCGTAAAACCTCGTTTCATAATACCTCTATGTGTGCATGCGAGTACTGAAATAGTTCTGGTTGCCTCTGTCAATGTTTGAGAAAAAAATTTATTGCGGAATCATTCCGTGTCGGCCCACAGCTAAACGCCGCCTGATAAGTGGCACTGTACATTCATTTTGTTTTTCTTCAGGGATGGTCTCTGCCTTGTTACAGTTTTGGAATGGCAGCCATTCCTCTGATGCTTGTGCACAGCTGTCTCAACAAGGGTTGCTGCAAGGCAGTAGTTACATGCGTTCACCTTTAACGCTTGAATTTGAGCAGTCAACGGCTGAACAGCCGACGATGGTTTTTCTAGGCACCTGCAACCGGGTAATCTTCGAGTGGGTCAAAGCCGGATTGCAAGTGCAAGTGGTTCAGTCAGCTAAGGCGTTGCGCTGCTGAGCACGAGCTCGCGGGATCGAATCCCGGCCACGGGGGCCGCATTTCGATGGAGGCGAAATGCGAAAACACCCGTGTGCTTGCGTTGTAGTTCATGTTAAAGAACCCCAGTTGGTCAAAATTAATCCGGAGCCCTCCACTACGGCGTTCCTCATAATCAGAACTGGTTTTGGCACGTAAAACCCCAGAAAAAAGGACAGACTGCAAGCGTATCAATGGAATACAATGGCGAAGTAGTGGCGGTGGCTGCGCTGACTCGTACCGGAAACGGCTAGCAGACGGTGCATCCCACAATCCATCGCTATTTTACGGGTCACGTATTCTTCGACTCAAAGAATACCTACGCAAACACCTTGAGAAAGCTGGAGAGAGTGATTGCTTTTTGCGACCACTTCACCGTGTAAGAGTCTGTCACATGCCACTTCAATCACGACACTTGCACGCGGTGGTAACGTGATAGCGTCGTCGATGACACAAAGAGGTGCTCGAGGGTGGATGGTGTTGGTCGTCGCTGCGGCGCTCTTTGTCGAGAAAGTAACGATGCGTTGTCTATGTCGATGGTAGCTCCGTGCTCCCTGAGAAAGTCCATGCCGATGATTAGGTCTCGAGAACACTGACGGAGAATGCTAAAGCTGGCAACAAAAGTAGAGCCGCGAATCTCTATTCGCGCCGTGCACATGCCGAGTGGTGTGACGATGTGCCCGCCAGCTGTACGAACTGGCGTTTGATTCCAAGGCGTCGTCACTTTCTTTAGAAAGGTGGCCAGTTTTTCGCTGATTATTGAATAATCCGCTCCAGTGTCCACTAAAGCAGTAAATTCACCACCGTCGAGAAATACAGGAATGTGCAAGGAAATTCTTCTTCCGTAATCAGCAGGTACTCTCGCCGTCGATGTATCGTCGGTCCGCGTACGCGTCAGCAGGAGTCCTTGAGCATGTCCAGACTGAGCGGCCACGCCCCCGAAGGCCGCTGTGGTTAGTTTTCCCGGCGCGGGCTGGGCGACCGACCCTGCTCGAATACGTACGGCGAGTAGGAGAAAACTGCCGCGGCGAAGGGAAATGTGACTGGTGTCCAGCTGATGAGGATCCGCGCTGATGGGCAACGTATTCTTCAATTGCAGGAGGACGCTGGCCGAACCTGGGTCGCGGCGAGTTTGCTGAGAATCCGCGTAGTCCGAGCTCTCGATATGAGCACTGTCGGTATAGAGGTGCCCAGCTTCGCCACAGTGAAAGCAAGGGGGACGGCGATCAGGTGCCCGCCACACGTCCGATTTCCTCGGGGTCTGTCGGTGGTCGTGGTAAGACGAGGCCGCTTGGTCGGGCTGTAGTATGGCCGGGGACGCGGTGTGAAGCGGGGAGTTAGGTGGGGCTGGATGCCGCACAGCTTGCGAATATATACGACATACGGGGGCTGTCAGTTCTTAGCGGTTGAGCTTCTGTGTTGAAGGGTGGTTCTCTTAGTTCATAACGGACTTCGTCACGGACAACGCTAGACAGAGCTGAGCGTCGGCTGTGAGGGTACCGACCGTTTCTGGAGTTCTTCGCGGATTACGGAACAAATGAACTGAACTTTAGACTTAACACTGAACTGCCGATTCTGTTTTCAGGTCTGCAGCGTCGCTTAGTGTAAAGACAAAGAGGCGCACTTGGGCTTGAGCGCTCGGACCGCGGACACGAAAAGAGAGGAAACCGAAGTAAACCAGACGTTTAGCGTAACGTCCCTTTGCTTGTCTCCATTACAATACATATATATATATATATATATTGTAAAGACGAAGGAAACTTGGCCGCGAGCGCTCGAAAGGCGGGCGCTGGAAGAGGACGATGAGGAAGAATAGCACAGCTGGCCCAGGAACGGGTGCTGTCTCTGTCTCTTGATTCCTTTACAATCGAGAAGTCTACAGTAAACCTGCATTAAGGCGTTCCAGCCTTAGGTGTCTCTTCATGATTCTTCGGCGTGCCGAGTCTCTCCTGCCCAGGAACGCCGTCCACGCTTCCTCGGGTGTGGAGCCGGCTAGCCGTTTGAGCCGTTGGGCGCTCACGGCGCCCTCTGTGTGACGTCACATCACAGGTCTCGATTTTCCGGCGAGTCGGCTCGTCGCGGTCGCCGCGCGGCCACCGCTCCTACAGGCGCGCGTCCGCCGTTGCCTGGCAACCGCCACAGCTGGCGCGCTCGCCACGCCCTTTGTGTGACGTCACATCACGGGCTTCGATTCTCCGGCAACTCGCCTCGTCGCAGTCGCCGCGCGGCTACCGCTCCTCCCGTTGGCCGCTCGCTGCGCCCTTTGTATGACGTCACATCCCGCGCTCCGCAGCAGCCATAGTTGAGGCCGCAGTATGAATGGTGGTTTCAGTAGTGGGGTGGATTGGGTAGTGGGGTGGCTTTTGAGTAGTGGGGTGGCTTTAGCCACAGGAACATCTCCATGGCCCATTGCGACTATATCTGTGATACAAAAAAGCTACCATGTTAATTCTCGATATCAATAATTGCATAACTCATTAGAGCGCTGACTGTGTGTTCGAAATTATCGTAATACCACCACAAAAGAATTTTTGTTTATAGCATGAGGCAAAGCCATTGTCTCACAATATTTACAGTTATTTTTATTTCTGTATCTGCCAGGTAAATCTATTTTCTGATTATTTTCACACCCCGCGCTCCGCAGCAGCCATAGTTGAGGCCGCAGTATGAATGGTGGTTTCAGTAGTGGGGTGGACTGGGTAGTGGGGTGGCTTTTGAGTAGTGGGGTGGCTTTAGTCACAGGAACATCTCCGTGGCCCATTGCGACTATATCTGTGATACAAAAAAGCTACCATGTTAATTCTCGATATCAATAATTGGATAACTCATTAGAGCGCTGACTGTGTGTTCGAAATTATCGTAATACCACCACAAAAGAATTGTTGTTTATAGCATGAGGCAACGCCATTGTCTCACAATATTTACAGTTATTTTTATTTCTGTAGCTGCCAGGTAAATCTATTTTCTAATTATCATAAACGCTATAATCCACCCTGATTTACTTTTTCGTTTAGGTTTTTCTCTCTCTCATCCTTCCCTTTAAATATGAACCGCCGGCTTCTTGGCCAATCCCCCGTAGTGGGTAAGCGCCACAAGTGAGGAACAAGCAAGCCAGCAAGCAATGCGACGCCGGCTACAAGTCATGCGGACAAAGTGTCTCTCTGCCGCCCGCCTGGCTGCAAACATGAATTTCTGGCTACTTAGCCAGGAAGCGCATTCTTCCAACTGATTGTAAGGCATGCAGAGATGCCTTCCTTGTGACAAGAGAAAGTGTGCTGCACCAATTGCCAGTAGAAGCTTGCAGACAATTGGACATGGAGGGGGGGGGGGGGGGGGGGGGGGGGGCTTCTGTATCCATCAGGCTGTGTACAACCTTATGCAGACCCTCAAGGACAGACTCACTCGTGAATTTAGCACTATACGAATGCCGGTACACATGGTCAAGGATTTCTTGGTTCTAGCAGCCAATGTGCTACAGATTCGGCTGCAGGGAGCATTCCACGGCTCTAACAGGATCGGTGACAGGGTTTACTGCATCACAGACAGACCGACAAACATGAACTTTATTTGGTCCTGAGTCACTTTTTGCTCCAAGGGTTAAACCAGTGTGCCACTCACAACAAAGTCAAGAGGGTTAAGCCCTGTGGTTTGTAAAAATATGATCCTCTGCAATGACTGTGCTATTTGCAATAAACTTGTATTAAGTCACCAGCACCAGCGCTTTGCACTTTTTAGAAGTTTTTACCTCATTCCTGATATCATGTATTACCTTCCTCCCTTTAAAGTACTATTACAATCGCAAATATCTCACTAATTTGGCGGGCGTCACATTCAAAGTAGTTCCAACGTGCTGGCCTTTCACTGTTATTCATCTGAACTGTACTTTCGTCAAGGCATAAACAGCATAAGGGCGCCAACCTTGGCAAGAGGTGGTCGCAAAAACCCCTCGCTCTATCGGCTGCGTGGTCGGTGCTCGCTGTTTCTACGTGGAATAAAAGGCAGTGAAACACTTCATTAAATTCTTTCACCACCAACAATGCTGAATAAAAAATATTCGTCAGCATCGAAAGCATTCAAGCGGAAAAAATAAGCGCTACCAAATCATTTGCCGGCTCGGAGTTATGCAGACGCCCCTGCCGGCGGCGCCGTCACGCAGGAGGAATGTGTTTTTGGGCCAGCCTCCGGAGGCCGGTCTTCACACCTCCCCATCCTAGGCACCTTATCATGGGTAAGGTCAAGCGAGGATTTCGTGCCAATGTAGTCAATGCAGCTCCATCTCCAGAAGCTGCACTGTCTATTTTTCCGGTCGGTGGTGTCGCAAATAGGTCGGAGAAGTAGCACGGCGTGACGGGGTCGAACGAGAACGACGGCGGGAGGGGCAAGGTGAGCGGAAGTAGCGCGGTCGTGGCAGAGGTGCTGCAGGGCCAGATGATGGGTCCGGCCTAGAAGGAGCGAATAAAAAGGACGAACTCGAGGGACAAGGGAGGTAGTCCGAAGAAAAGCGTGTCGGAGAAGGCCAGCGGCTGCGGCAGTAGCGAGCGATATGCCCAATGCGTCGGCAGTGAAAACAGATCGGCTTGTCGTACAAGGGGTGCGCCATTCCGACGGGTTGCGCTGCCCATAAGATGAATAAGAGGAGCGAGGTGGGAACGTGTGTGGATAAAGAGGTTCCGAGAGTACGGGACGAAGGGAGTGTAGGCCGACGTTTGAGAACTACTGACGGGCGACGGCCTGTGTCAAGGAGATCATCGCCGGAGAAGGATCAGATGAAGAAAATGAAGCGGCCGCCGGTTGTGTTGCTTGGACCTCACGACGAATGATGCGGGTTCAGTTGTCACATCGCAAGGGCTGTTGGAAGAGGTCGTCACAAGATGACGTAGCAGCTGTTGTGGGAAGGCGTGTGATGTGTTGGGATACCCGGCGGTTTTTAGCATGCTCGAGACGGCGGCACTCCGTGAAGATCGCATCGATGCTGGTGACGTTAATAAACACCAGCAAATTGAAGGCGTCGTCAGCAATGCCTTTGAGGACGTGATTAACCTTAAACTCCTCCGACATGTTCAGGTCGACCATGCTACAAGGGCCAAGACGTCGAGAACTTATACGACACATAGGACTCGGTCGACGTCTGTACGCGTGTGGCAAGGGTCTTCTTTGCATTGAGTTCGCGACCGAACGGATTGCCAAAAAGTTCGCAGAGCTACTCTTTGCAGAGATCCCAGCTCGTGATCTCCTCTTCATGGGTCTGTAACCATGCCCGTGCAGTGTCATCGAGGTAGAAAGGACGTTGGCAAGCATAATAGTCGGATCCCACCTGTGACTTGTGCTGACACGTTCGTACACGCAGAGCCAGTCGTAAACATCAGGACTGCCGACTCCGGTGAAAACCCCAGAATCCCGAGCGGCGGGGGGGGGGGGGGGGGGGGGGAATGGTGACGTAGGTCGTGGCTGCAGGCGTAGAGCCCGGTGTAGACGAAGTGCAGCCAGCAGGAGCCGAAGTTGGATTGTCGGCGTTCGGACCACTGCGAAGCTCCATCGCGGGTGCGGAGAACGTCCACCTCCGCCAAATAATGTTACCTGCAGCTGATGTACAAGTCTATTTACAATATATTTACACGTAGGCTAACGGTGACCAGGATGGCCCTATACATGACATGGTATGGTATGGTATGGTATGCCTTATCTGATGGCGCATACCCACTGCGGGGGATTGGCCAAGATTTGGATGGAATTAGGCAACCATTTTAATACTAAAATTGGTAAAGCTAACTGGAGAAAATGAACAAAAATAAAAATTTTAGGAATTCAAGAAAATCTATTTGAAGCACTTATAAATTCCTCCACGGCTGAGCAAATATTCCTGTGGCACTTTCCAAGAGAGGAGGCTCCTAAAGAAAGGATATTTAGAATGGAAAAGCTTAAACCAAGCTGTGTAAATCTTGATTCTAGAGTATTTTTCACTAAAGAAGAAAAACGGTGGCAGAATATGAAAAAATTATCTATTGTTTCATCTTCTCCACAGAATGGGCACAGAGGGGAGGGCACCAGACCAGCCCTGTGACGATAGAAGTTTAATATTGGTGCTCGACAACGCAATCGGTTAAAGATGGCTTCAGTTTTTCTGGTGTGAAAGGAATTTTTGGGCCAAGGGAATAGGAGGTGTCGATTTTCTGAGAAATTAGCTGCAGCTGGGTTCAAAAAGTCTTGAATAATTTAATATCTCCTGAATCTTGTAGTCGTTAGGTAAGCTATTGTAGCAAGTAATCGTAATACAGGGTCACTGAGGGCCGCTCTCGCGAGACTGTCCGCCATTTCGTTCATGACTAATCCTTTATGCCCAGGCACCCAAAGCAATCTAATTAAATTTATGTGGGCAGGCACTAGAAAATGAAATGTACGTAAAAGGTTAGTGACACTATCTGCTGTGAGCGAGGAACATAAAGACAAAGTATCTGTTATTATTACTATCGCTGATATTGGTGAATTTAGTTTGCGTAGGGCTAGAACCACAGCTTTAAATTCAGCCAAAAATACGGAAAAGAAGTCCGGAATCCTGATTGCAAATGACCAGTCTAGAGCAGGAGAGAGAGAATAAAACATTTATTATTGAAAATTAATAGCCGTTTTGTGGTCGGACCTCCTAGTCCGGAAGACCATTGGCTTTTGCCGCCGTCCGGGCTCGGTTGACCAGGGCTTGTTGCTGTTCTGGGTCCGAGCTGGACAGGGTCGCCTCCCACTCGACTGTCGTCGGATTATGTTTGACCGATATTTGCGGATTCTGTTGGCACGCCCAGACCATGTGGTATAACGTGGCCGTCTGGGTACAGAATTTGCATTGCGGATTGTATGTCATGGAATCTATCTTTGATAATACATAAGGATTTGGAAAGGACAATGTTTGTAAGCGTCTCCATGCTACCTGCGTTGCCTTATCTAATTTGGGATCAGGCGGGGGTAAAGTGCGTCTACTCAGCCGGAGGTGTTGTAGGATCTCAGAATATGAAAGAAGGGGCTGAGGATCGTCCTGGTCAGCGAGAAGTTGTGCTGTGGAGGAATCGGCGGGGCCCCGGTGTAGAAGTTCTCGGGCGGAGGCATGAGCAATCTCATTGCCTCGAACTCCCGCGTGCCCTGGTACCCACAGCAGCTGTTTCCACTGACCCTCTTGACGATTAGCCGCAGCCTGTTGCAGTATTGAGTGTGCGAGGTGGCCGACTTGACCTCTTGCAAAATTGCGATACGCCGCCTGGGAATCCGTGAGAACAAAGGTGGCTCTTGGATTACGCATGGCTAAGGCTATACCGGCCTCTTCCATGGCTGTGATGTCCATTCCGGTGGCCGAGATGCAGTCTACCACCTGTCCCCTGTGTACAACGGTTGCCGTGGAGCGGTTGTGCAGGGGTCCGGCGGCATCTACAAAGAAGGCACCTGCGTGATCAGGAGAGAAAATGCCAATTCCAGATTTTTCTTCACACTGTGAGGCGTCTGTCGCAATGACCGTACTTATAGATGAACTCAATAAATGATCTTCTAATAGGCGGTTTAATATATTATAAGAGAGAAGTTTTGCGTTGTTTGGGTAGATGTCATCATATATGATTTGTTGGTTGTCTAGTACATCACAAATAGGCGGCACTTCCCAGATACGTACATTTAAGGGATTGATTCATGTTTGTACGAAGACACCTGTGGTGTATGAAAACGAGGCCAGTGTACTCCGAAGAATAGTGCAGGCTGGGAAATCAATATGTATTCTAGTCTTGTAATAGGGAATTCATACAATTTTAAGACTGTGTGCACCGTCAGTAAATAAAATCTACACAATATTGGGGGCAACCTGACTTCTTGGTTTAGCATGTTATTGGCAACAGATTTCGGTAATCCACAACACAGTCGCAGGGCTTCCCGCACAAGCAGAACAAGGGGACGTAATTTATAAGCTGGCGCACCAGAAAATAATACACATCCGAATTCTAAAATGGCCCGCACATACATTTTATATATCATTAAAAGTGCATCTCTCCGCATTCCGGACCGACTGTTGCACAGCTTACGTAGCATACCAACGGCTCTCACTCCTTTTTTAACTATATGGTCAATATGGCCGAGCCAGCTGAGGGAACCGTCATATACTACACCTAAATATTTCACAGACTCCACTTGAGGTATAGTCTCGAGGTGATAGGATAGCGATATGTTAACGGGATTGTTAAGAGGGAAAACCAATATCGAGCATTTTCTAACGTTAAGTGAAAGGCGAATTTTGTTTACCCAGGTTTCTATGGCGTAGAGGTAGTTCTGTATTCGATAATATAGAGAGTGGATATCACTGTCTGATGCAAGAAAGCAATGTCATCTGCGTATACGTATGTTTCTACATCTTGATGAAGAGGAATGGAACACATCAGAATGTTAAAAAGTAATGGTGAAGTTACAGCTCATTGGGGAACACCACGTGATTGATTATATATACTCGAGGAAAGCCTCTTAGAGAGTAGTAAAATGTTTTTCCATTTAAAAATTCATCAATCTAGTTTGAAAAATAATTTGGAATACCTAGACTTCGCAATATATCTAATACAATTAGGTGTTTTACGCTGTCGTATGCTTTGGAAATGTCTAATGTCACGAGAGCACCTATTTGCCTCTGTCGCCGTGCTAATTTTATTCTACTTTCTAAGTCCACGTGACCATGCCAAATGGAACATAATGGTCGCAATCCAATTTGGCAGGGGCTAAGCAAGTCTTTGTTCTGTATAAATTTAATAATCATACGGGCATATAGAATTATTTCAATTAATTTCACCAAATTTGAAGTTAGCGCAATTGGTCTAATGGTATCTATTGTATATTCTTCCCCATGATTTTTAAGAATTGGCATGACTTTAGCGATTTTCCACGCAGACGGAATCCGTAAAAACCGCATGGAGTAATTTACAACAGCTAAAAGGTCATCAGAAGCTTCCTTAAATAAAATTCTGATCATGGCAGATGTTACCCCATCCACGCCGGGAGCTGAATCTGGACGCCGCTCCACAATTTAAGACAATTCCAACATAGAGATTTCTGTAAAATCATCTGATGCCCTTCGTAAGCGAGAACGACTTGGCAATACGGAAGAAAACCTAATTTCTAATCCCTTCGCGATTTCTTCTAGTGATTATTTTATTTCGCCGCTACTTAAGATTATAGAGTCAATATAAATTTGACGCGGAAGAACTTTCCTACTGCGGAGAAAACAGAACAATGCGCGCTTATTTTTATTGTTAGACAAGAAGTCAAACTGCTTACAGTCGAATTCATCTTTGGTTTTAGAAACTGTATGCTTAAAGACTTCTCGAAAAAATTTATAGTCACTCCAATTTTTGGGACTCTGGTCATGTAATAATTTTTTCCAATCAGCTTTTCTCTTTCTGTAGTCTCGAGTGCATTCTTCATTCCACCAAGGGCTGTAAGCATTTCTTTTATTCAATCTAATCTCAAATTGAGCCTGTTTTCGAGAGCTTTCCAAAGCGTAACAGATAATCGTGGTTTTTTGTTCTGTAGGCGCATCAGACAGAGATGAAAGAACATTTCGTAAGCATTTTTTAAAAATGTTGTGGTTTATGAAAGTTCGAACCTGGTCACTCATAAATGTTATAGGACGGGCAACTTAAATACTATTGGAAGGTGATCACTGCTTGTCGAACACTCAATGGTCGACTAAAAGTTACGGAGAGACTCGGGCCACAGAATGTAAGATCTATTGAAGAGTAAGATCGACTTCGCACAAACGTAATAGGTCCGGAGTTTACACACGTTAGCCGATTGTCCAACGACCAGTTCCATAATCGGTGCCACACAAATCTGTTCTTAAACCCCATAAGATAGGGTGAGAATTGAAATCACCTGCGATTAGAATGTCACGTCCACAAGAGTTAATAACACTATCCAGTGTGCTTATGTCCTGCACGCCAGATGGAAAATAAGCATTAACTACGGTAAAGGGACAACATCCAGGAAGAACTAGCTCTATCGCTAGGATTTCACACTCTGGAGTAGAAAGTTGAAATGAAATTTTAGCCTTATGGCAAATTTTAGATGAAATGAATGTAATTAATCCGCCACCTCTTGTGGGACGGTCTAAACGAAATGACCTATAGAATTTTCTTTGAAAATATTTCGCAGGATTTAGCCACGTTTCTTGTAACATAATTAAATCAGGATTAAGTTGAGAAGTTAGACAAGATAAATCTACTGAAGCAGAATATAAACAGCAGCAGTTCCACTGAAGCACTTTTAGCGATCCTATGTTTTGGAAAGTGCAGCAGCCGAAACTGCCTTCTGTAGAATACTTTGCTTTAGCACAGCACTGGACTGACTTTTCTTAGCTTTTGAGTGAGGACCGGGGGAGGAGTCTTCATTGATAAAAGACATGGTTCTTTTATATGCTCGAGGATTTTGTTACACCTCTGTCATCTCCAAATCTTTGTTAATCAGATTACTAGCTGTAGGGCCCGCGGAAGAGGAAGTCGAAGGTTCAATATCATCATTGGAAGGATTGGTATCTGAGCTTTTATGACTAGCTTGGTGCTCAGGATCAACTGTTTGCATTGTCACAGAAGTTGGGCAGGTAGCTTGCATCAAATGAGACAAATGACTAGAGGTGGCCTGTGAGATACATTCACCCAGGCTCATTGCCAACCGTTCCATAGCTTTTGTAACTGCCTTTTCCACAGCGGTCTCTATAATTGCAGTAAGTGATAGGTCCGTGGTAAGATTTTGTCTGCCTAAATCCCCGCATACCCAGATGCCCTTTCTTTCACAATGTTTATTGCCTCCATCCTAGAGCAGCGTCGTCGGTCTATTATTTCAATCACCTGTAATTCTTGAGCCCTAACAGAACAGTTAGAATAATCGGCTGGAAGATTTCCATCACAGAGGCAGCATCGCTCTTCTTGAGCACTACAATCACTGTGAGCGTGCTCTTCCCCACATGCGCAACAACGTTGTCTTGACTTACACCCTGCCATACTATGGCCGTATCGCCAGCAATTACGGCATTGAAGCGGACGCGATGCCAGGGGTTCATCTCTGAACACAAGGGGCCACACCTTTAGTTCTGATGGGCAGGAAGTTCCAGCAAAAGTTGCAATCACCGATTCTGTTGGGACCCGCTTATTGTCTACCACTCGATTGCATCGGTAAACAGCAATTACTGCAGTCCCAGACAATCTCTCTAGTGTTTCAGCGGGAGAAAGATCAGCATCGACACCTTTGACTATTCCCTTAGTGCAGGCGATATGAGCCGGGATG
This sequence comes from Dermacentor silvarum, assembly GCF_013339745.2. NCBI lineage: Eukaryota > Metazoa > Arthropoda > Arachnida > Ixodida > Ixodidae > Dermacentor > Dermacentor silvarum. Next base: position 114,184,159 of record NC_051156.1, on the reverse strand, counting down.
TAGGCATTCACCGGTAATGACGCGAAAGATTAACACTTAAGCAAATCCGCGACACAAGTCTGGTCTGGCGATCGACACACGATACCTCCGCGGCCGAACTGCCTCACTTCTGTGATGGTCTGGTATGAAGAGGTAGCAGCATGCAGAGCTTTCTGGATCGCCTGGGGGTTGGTCAGACGTATACAGCCTCTATTTGAAGGAACCAGAGCCACCGGGATGCAGCTCACACCCCTGTAGATGAACAAATCTAGAGGTAATTCATCCGTTGGAGTAGAGGCCGTCCAAGGGGAAAAACCCCTGCCGGGGGAGTTTTTGGACATCAGCCTAGGATGAAGCTGATGTTAGAGTAAGTGAGAGCTCAATAAATAAGATTAGTCAAGCCTAATATCACGCAAAACCTGGCCAAGTCACAGGAGCCGCAGCGAACGCTTCCGAACGCCAGCTATGGTATGGTATGGTATGCCAGCTATATCTGGAACCCGTCGTCTTCCTCCTCTTCAGTGCAGCCACACTGTGGCGGCTATGCCGTATCAATATCATCATCGTCATCATCATCATCAGCCTGTATTTATGTCCACTGCAAAACGAAGGCCTCTCCCTGTGATCTCCAATTACCCTTGTCATGTGCTAGCTCATTCCAACTTGCATCTGCAAATTTCCTAACTTTCATCACCCCACGTAGTCTCCTGCCGTCCTCGACTGCGTTTCCCTTCTCTTGGTTACCTTTCTGTAACTCTAATGGTCCACCGGTTATCCATCCTTCGCATTACATGGCCTGTCCAGCTCCATTTCTTCCGCTTAATGTCAACTAGAATATCGGCTATCCCCGTTTGTTCTCTGATCCACACCGCTCTCTTCATGTCTTTTAACGTTAGTCCTAAGATTTTTCGTTCCATCGCTCTTTGTGCGGTCCTTAACTTGTTCTCGAGCTTCTTTGTTAACCTCCAAGTTTCTGCCCCATATGTTAGCAACGGTAGAATGCTCTCTTCATGTCTCTTAACGTTAGTCCTAAGATTTTTCGTTCCATCGCTCTTTGTGCGGTCCTTAACTTGTTCTCGAGCTTCTTTGTTAACCTCCAAGTTTCTGCCCCATATGTTAGCAACGGTAGAATGCAATGATTGTACATTTTTCTTTTCAACGACAGTGGTAAGCTCCCAGTCAGGATTTATCAATGCCTGCCGTATGCACTCCAACCCAATTTTATCCTTTTGTAAATTTCTTTCTCGTGATCAGGGTCCCCTGTGAGTAATTGACCTAGATCAACATACTCCTTTACAGTCTCTAGAGGCTGACTGGCGGTCCTGAATTCTTGTGCCCCATCAGGCTATTGAACATTATCTTTGTCTTCTGCACATGCATCTTCAACCCAATTCTTACACTTTCTCGATTAAAGTCCTCAATCATTTGCTGTAATTCGTCTCCATTGTTGCTGAATAGGACAATGTCATCTGCAAACCGAATGTTGCTGAGACATTTGCCGTTGATCCTCACTCCTAAACCTTCCCAGTATAAGAGCTTGAATACTTCTTCTAAGCATGCAGTGAATAGCATTGGAGAGATTGTGTCTCCTTGCCTGACCCCTTTCTTGATAGGTAACTTTCTACTTTTCTTGTGGAGAACCAAGGTAGCTGTGGAATCCTTGTAGATGTTTGCTAAGATATTCACGTATGCCTCCTGTACTCCATGATTACGCAATCCCTCTATGACTGTTGGTATCTCTACTGACTCAAATGCCTTTTCATAATCTATGAACGCCATATAGAGAGGTTGATTGTACTCCGCAGATTTCTCGATTACCTGATTGATGACCTGGATATGATCCATCGTAGAATATTCCTTCCTGAAGCCAGCCTGTTCTCTTGGTTGGCTGAAGTCAAGTGTTGCCCTGATTCTATTGGAAGTTATCTTGGTATCATATATATATATATATATATATATATATGATACCTGCACCTTATACCTTTGTTGGAACTTGGAACTGGAACGCCAAGGCATTTCTTTGCAAAGTTCGGGACTTAATATCTCGAAAGCGGTGTCATCCCGGGAATTCGTTCCAAGTGGATCCGCCTTGCGAACTCCACCGCTGCAATTTGTAGATTACAATATGGGCCATCAGGTAATGAGTTAAAAACCTAATTACTTAATTTTTTTAATTAGTCAATTATTCGTTTAATTTTTTGCACAAGTAATGTCCGCCGCTTCGAGTAGACCAGCTCATTGACTAGAATTGGGCTATCTGCCACAGGCAACCTAAAATTAATTTTGAAAGTGTTCGCTGAAACACCCTGTATATCATCATCATCAGCCTATATTTATGTCCACTGCAGGACGAAGGCCTCTCCCTGCGATCTCCAATTACCCCTGTCTTGCGCTAGCGTATTCCAACTTGCGCCTGCGAATTTCCTAACCTCATCATCCCACCTGACTTTCTGCCGTCCTCGACTGCGCTTCCCTTCTCTTGGTATCCATTCTGTAACCCTAATGGTCCACCGGTTATCCATCCTACGCATTACATGGCCTGCCCAGCTCCATTTCTTCCGCTTAATGTCAACTAGAATATCGTCTACCCCCGTTTGTTCTCTGATCCACACCGCTCTCTTCCTGTCTCTTAACGTTACTCCTAAGATTTTTCGTTCCATTGCTCTTTGTGCGGTCCTTAACTTGTTCTCGAGCTTCTTTGTTAACCTCCAAGTTTCTGCCCCGTATGTTAGCACCGGTAGAATGCAATGATTGTACACTTTTCTTTTCAACGACAGTGGTAAGCTCCCAGTCAGGATTTGGCAATGCCTGCCGTATGCACTCCAACCTAATTTTATTCTTCTGTAAATTTCTTTCTCATGATCAGGGTCCCTGTGAGTAATTGACCTAGATAAACATATTCCTTTACAGATTCTAGAGGCTGCCTGGCGATCCTGAATTCTTGTTCCCTTGCCAGGCTATTGAACATTATCTTTGTCTTCTGCATATTCATCTTCAACCCAATTCTTGCACTTTCTCGATGAAGGTCCTCAATCATTTGTTGTAATTCCTCTCCCTTGTTGCTCAATAGGACAATGTCATCTGCAAACCGAAGGTTGCTGAGATATTCGCCATCGATCCTCACTCCTAATCCTTCCCATTCTAAGAGCTTGAATACTTCTTCTAAGCATGCAGTGAATAGCATTGGAGAGATTGTGTCTCCTTGCCTGACCCCTTTCTTGATAGGTATCTTTCTACTTTTCTTGTGGAGAACCAAGGTAGCTGTGGAATCCTTGTAGATATTTGCCAAGATATTCACGTATGCCTCCTCCACTCCTTGATTACGCAATGCCTCTATGACTGCTGATATCTCTACCGAATCGAATGCCTTTTCATAATCTATGAAAGCCATATAGAGAGGTTGATTGTACTCCGCAGATTTCTCGATTACCTGATTGATGGCATGGATATGGTCCATCGTAGAATATCCCTTCCTGAAGCCAGCCTGTTCTCTTGGTTGACTGAAGTCTAATGTTGTCCTGATTCTATTGGAAATTATCTTGGTGAATATTTTATACAATACTGAAAGCAAGCTAATGGGTCTGTAATTCTTCAATTCTTTAACGTCTCCCTTCTTATGGATAAGTATAATGTTGGCGTTCTTCCAGCTCTCTGGTACACTTGAAGTTGTGAGGCATTGCGTATAAAGGGCCGCAAGCTTTTCAAGCATGATATCTCCTCCATCTTTGATTAAATCTACTGTTATTCCATCTTCTCCAGGCGCTTTTCCCCTGGTCATGTCTTTCAAGGCCCTTTTAACTTCATCGCTAGTTATAGAAGGAGCTTCTGTATCCGGTTCATGACTATTTCGAATGGAAGAAGCTTGGCTGTTTTGGCTACTGTACAGGTCAGTATAGAATTCTTCTGCTGCTTTTACTATGTCATCGAAATTGCTGATGATATTACCATGCTTATCTTTCAGTGCGTACATCTTGCCTTGTCCTATGCCTAGTTTTCTTCTTACTGATTTCATGCTGCGTCCATATTTTACGGCTTCCTCAATTTTTCCCACGTTATAGTTTCGAATATCCCTCACTTTCTTCTTGTTGATCAGTTTTGACAGTTCAGCGAATTCTATCTGATCTCTTGAGTTGGACACTTTCATGTTTTGTCGTTTCTTTATTAGGTCCTTTGTTTCTTGGGAGAGCTTCCCTCCAGGTTGCTTTGGTGCCTTACCTCCCACTTCAATTGCTGCTTCTGAGATCAGCCTAGTTACGGTTTCATTCATTAGCTCTATGTTATCTTCATCTTCCTGTTCTAAAGCTGCATATTTGTTTGCGAGCACCAGCCTGAATTGGTCTGCTTTTACCCTTACTGCCTCTAGGTTGGCCTGTTTCCTCTTGACTAATTTCACTCTCTCTCTCTTCAAATTGAGAGAAATCCTAGACCTCACTAACCTATGGTCACTGCACTTAACCTTACCTAACACTTCTACATCCTGCACTATGCTTGGATCGGCAGAGAGTATGAAATCTATTTCATTCCTTGTTTCTCCATTAGGGCTTTTGCAGGTCCACTTCCTGTTGCTGCGCTTCCTGAAGAAGGTATTCATTATTCGGAGCCTATTCCTTTCCGCGAATTCTACTAACATCTCTCCTCTTGCATTCCTAGAATCGATGCCGTAGTTGCCAATGGCTTGCTCACCAACCTGCTTTTTCCCCACTTTTGCATTGAAGTCGCCCATGACTAAAGTATACTGAGTTTGCACCTTTCTCATTGCTAGTTCAACATCTTCATAAAACTGTTCTATTTCTTCATCATCGTGACTAGAGGTTGGGGCATAGGCTTGTACTACCTTCATTTTGTACCTCCTATTCAGCTTTATTATGACGACTGCTACCCTTTCATTAATGCTGTAGAATTCATCAATGTTGCCCGCTACGTTGTTATGCACTAGAAATCCTACCCCGGATTCTTTCTTATCTGGAAGACCTCTGTAGCAGAGGACGTGGCCGTTAGTCAGTACTGTGTAAGCCTCACCAGTTCTTCTAACCTCACTAAGGCCAATAATATCCCAGGAAATTCCTGATAATTCTTCAAATAGTCCTGCTAAGCTTGTCTCACTCGAGAGGGTGCGCGTGTTGAACGTTGCCAGGTTCAGTTTCCATTGGCGGCCTGCCTTGACCCAGAGATTCTTAGCACCCTCTGCCGCGTAGCAGGTCTGACCGCCGCATTGGTCAGGTGCTCCGCAGCCACTGGGAACTGAGGGCCATGGGTTAATTGTCGGAGTCATGAGGGAGGTAGTGGCCGAATACTGCACCAGGGAGGCCAATTCCTGTTCTGGTGAGGGAGTGACTTTGATGAAGCTTAGTGGGCCTGCCTAGTTTGGTTGCACCTGAACTAGTATAGCCCCACTAGCTCTCGGCAATATGTATTTTTTTGCCGGTGTCAGGCACCACTCCATGCCTGAAAATGTAGTGGAATGGAGCAGGATTCGAACTTACGACCTTCAGATTTGAAGTCGGGTGTTCTACCTCTACTCCACGCCACCACGCACCCTGTATATGTGTGTGTATATATATAAAGCTTCCGAAAGCTTAAATAAACCGCCACTCTACGTGAATAATACCATGTTCATGTTGTTTAGTCTTCTTCAGAGAATGTCAGTAACAAGTGCCTGACATTAATCATATAATTGAGAGCAATTAGCTATAACAACTTTCGTGCTAAGTTTCAAGTCTTCGATTAGTAAATTGTAGAGAATCACAATGGATGTGGAAATGGGGAGTGTCCATCAAGGTACCCATTGCGTGTTTACTTTTCCGGTGAGGAGATAAATACCTTGCGAAAGCGCCCATGTGATCCTAAAGTAGCCGTGCTACACTCTTTGAACATGGTAAATAAACACTTTGGCCAAATATTAGGACCCACGCAGCGGGGAGCACACACTCTCACTGTGAAGGTCGGGCATGCTCTTCTATGGCTCCGTCAAACCCGGCCATCCAAAAAGCACATGACGACGCCATGGCACCCTAGTACGACTGTTGGCAACATGTGTGAAAACATCACGAGCAATGGTAACATGATCAACGGCCACAAAATCTTCTGCAACGGTATTAAGGTTCATTGTACCTTACATATTGTTACAAGCGTGAAAATCTTGTGTTATTTGGGTATGTGCCATAAGCTGTAGTAGGACACAGATAAGAGGTGTGGAAGAGAAGGACGTTTTTCCAAGCGATCACGGAACCTAGGCTGGCGCTCAAGACCGTCGGTTACGTCGTGTCCCTAGTCAACCCTCTCTTAACAGAATAACCCGTAACAATATTAAAGAAATACAAAATACCACTTCGTTCAAAGCATCGACATAAATATCATACGCCATTCCACTGCTGTGAAGGTGGATTACCAGCGAAGCAGTTCAGCACACGACATAGAGGTGGCACAGAATTTAGCTCAAAGGTATGAGCAAATTTTATTTCTCTTGAGCGGTGACTGCGGTCATCCAGAAGAAAGACACACAGAGACTTTTAGTCTAATCGACGGTCTTGATCGACGACATACATTCTCGTGGAAGGCTATCGCCACCTCGGGGAGCCGGATGAAAGTAAACACGCGCAACGGGACCGCCACGTCGGGAGAGCGAAAGGGAACTAAGCACGCTAGCGCTTGGAATACCCGCGTGCACATAGCCCACGCGGGTCGCACAGCGGCAAATCTAGCAACCCTTATTACCTATGTGAGAGTCTACTGATCTTGAAAATGGTGCCTATTGATAACTAATCTACTGAAAATGTACATCCGAGTGATGAGACGTATAACCTGAAGCGATTTTGTATCAAATTCGGGAGCTGATTTTTTGCACACGCACATTTGTTGACGGACACGAAAAATGCACGGAGCCCTAGCCATAGACAGCTTCGCTGTAAAAAATCACTTTTCTACTTCCGGTGTTCGGTGGCCGTCGTCTGCTGAAGTTGTGCCGCCTCCTGTGAAGCTCGAGGTTGTATTCGCCGATTGCTTGCTGACCGCTACCGGAGAGCACACCTGCGCATTCCAGTGCACCTTTTCATGCTGAAATTAGTGCAAACATAGACTCACGTGCGCAAGAGCACACGCACAGCGCGAATCTGGCCGTTTCTCGCGTTCAAAGTTTAGTCATTCGTGTAAAACGCGCTTTCGTGCACTGCACATGTCTGGTGGCGGCGGAGATGGTGCATGAGGAGCGTACATAGCTTCATCGCGTTCCTTCTCTGCAGTGGTGCGTCAGCGTATGGGTCGATGTCAGCAGTCACGCGTTTTAGCCGCCGTCGTACCACCGGGTCCATCATCGCGTGAGCAACACGACCGGTCCGACACGGCCACGGAAAAAACACGTCTCAGCTTCTTTGAGAGACGATTTTTGAATGACGACAACTCCGCTTCTACTGAACCCATTTAAATACTGTTGGCTGCTTAATATGTCTAAAAATGCGTCTTTTCATGTCAAATGCTTTTCTCGACCTCGATACAATGTCCTGCAGAACCTGCGTGTGTGTGTGTGTGTGTGTGTGTGTGTGTGTGTGTGTGTGTGTGTGTGTGTGTGTGTGTGTGTGTGTGTGTGTGTGTGTGTGTGTGTGTGTGTGTGTGTGTGTGTGTGTGTGTGTGTGTGTGTGTGTGTGTGTGTGTGTGTGTGTGTGTGTGTGTGTGTGTGCGTGTTAGACCTGTAGCTATGGCTTCGTGAACCCGTTAATGACCCCCAGGTGCTAAAAATTGATGCGGAGTTCCCCACTATACGGTGTCCCTCATAATGAGATCGTGGTTTCAGCACTTAAGTCCCCATAATTTTTTTACAGCTCCGCTGTTTATGGCTAGGCTTCTGCGTATTTTTCGTGTACGTGTGCAAAAATATGGGCCGATTCTGGTGATAGTACAGAAAGGGTCCAAACGCAATGGCACATGACCCTGTGGACTCCGGGTTGTGTACTCCGGGACCTGTAACGCACCCTTGAACTACCCTTGTCACACCTGGGTAACAACAGATACAACGACCGGACCCTATAGCCCAAAATGCCGACCCGTGTCGGCCATGCCTACGTTCGCACCGCCCTCTCTTTGTCGGCGTTGCAAGCGCTTGCGTATCTAGTTTACTTTCATTCTGCTCTCCCGTGGTGGCGGTTCCGTCGAAACGTCATGCGTGTCTAGTTTCGTCCGGCTCCTCGAGGCGGCGGTCCCGTCGTCCACGTGAATGTATATAAAAAACCGTAAAGACAAGTTGCGTTCTCCATTCTGAATTTCACTTCTCTTCTGTCGTCGTAATGGGGAGGCGTTTCTCGCCGTTTCACTGTGGCCGGCGGCCGCACCGCGAGCTGAGCCGTTGCCTAGCAACCGCCGCAGCTGGCAGCACCGCTCGCCGCGCCATCTGGCGTCGTCTGCTCGAGTCACCACGACGCGGCGATGCGCCGCCGCCTCCACAGTTGTGTTGCAAGCGTTCGCCGCTTGCATCTGGCATGGCGCCAGAGGAGGAGTGGGTGAAACCGCGTCGCAGCAGAGGAGGAGCCGGCTTTGCATCGTATATATAGAAGGTGCGGCTCGGTGGGATTCATCGGCAGATATGGAAAGTGAGTAGGAGAGAGTGAAAGAAGCCAGGCTTCGTCGTCGGAACGAAACCAAGAGGAGGCAGCAAACCGAGGAGACGGAGGAAGAACGAGCCGCACGCCTCGAGAAGCGTCCTAAGTACGAAGCGACCAGGCGAGTGGATTCAGATGAGGATAGCACCCGAAACGTGTTCAAGTCACTGGACGACAACCTCTTTTCCTCCCGCCTCACCAACCATCGGGCTGTCTTTGTGGCAATTGAGAAACAACAAGATGAAGACTTTCACAATAAATGCGTTACACTTTAAAAATGTCTAGTCTTTGATGTAACCATAACTTAACGAGAGGTAACAACCTAACCTAAACACTCAGACGTACGAAGCTAAACAATAAAGATGTAACCGTAGAGAGAACCAAGCTAAACAATAAGATTAATCGTACCTCTCACTACGCACACCCAGGCATAACTGAGTTAAGCCACAGCCAATTTTTTCATCGGTGGTGTTTGCCGTCTGCCGGCGACGATTGCATTCTCTTCTCTGTTCCTGCCGTCGCTCTTCGTAGGCGCGTTGTGATGATGTAGGGCACGGTAGATCCTGTCGACTAGTGTAACGCTTGAGACATGGCGGCTGTGCGAGGCTCTGTTTATTGGAAAACTCGTCTTCCTTTTTCACCACTATTGCACCACACCGTCCTTGTGCGGTTCGTCATATATCAACAGTATCATCAGCCTATATTTATGTCCACTGCAGGACGAAGGCCTCTCCCTGCGATCTCCAATTATCCCTCTCTTGCGCTAGCTGATTCCAACATGCGCCTGCAAGTTTCCTAACTTCATCACCCCACTTAGTTTTCTGCCGTCCTCGACTGCGCTTCCCTTCTCTTGGTATCCATTCTGTAACTCTAAAATATATAGGAGAGACAGAGGAAGAGAGAGAGAGCGTGGGGGTGAAACCTCGTCGGGGCTCAGCCCCCCTCGCGAAAATGAGGAAACATGCATGACATAAATGACATGACATAACATGAATGACATGCACGACCACGAGCACATAAATAGCGGCCCTAGCTAATGCACGACATGGCATGAATGGCACTAATACGCTATTATGTTGGGCTATTGCTTCATATCGACACGATCGTCCAGGCGTTCTTGTTGGAAAAACAGCGGTGTTTTCATTCCTTTCGTTTCTGTCGTCCTCGTGCATGTTATGCGCTGGCCAAACCTAACGAATTACATGACATAAATAATATAACAAAAAAATGTAACAGCGTTCATACGCTTCTGCCTCGGTGCTAAGTTTGGCGCCTGCGCATGCGAGGAGTGCCTTTACCGCAAAGCTTTCGAGCAAAATGGCGGACCTTTGGGCAACTCTGCTCCCTTTTGAAGTGTATTCAGCGACACTAGAAATTACTGCGAGGAAGAAGCGTTGGAAATATAGCAAAAAATAAATCAGGCGGGAAAATCTGTACAGAATTTGGAGCACGCTTTCACCTTTAAGCTTCGCATTTAAGAGTGGAACGCGATAGCATTCAAAGATCCCTGACAGCTTCTCACGCTTCCCGGCAAGTGCAGTTTATGTCACCATAATGTTTACCGGGAAACGCTGGCGGCGAACGCTAAACACGAAGGCGAGCTTTCTGGTATAAATGCGTTAAGGGCTCCGTGTCGCAGAAAATCCGGCGTCGGCGTCGGTGTTGGCGTCGGTGTGAGCATCGGCTTCTGGCGGAAATAATCATACCAAACCACATCATCCCGAACCACCCCGACCAGGCGGGCCCTTCGCGTGGCGCAAGGCGTTAGTGAACAAAAATTAAATTTCCGCAAGTAAAATCCGTCAGAAAAATCGTAAAGTACAACTTAAACACAACCTACAAACGTGATAGCGTCGGATTGTAATTTGAATATACGAGAAAAAAGCGTGATAAGCAGCCAGGGATCTTTGAATGCTATCGCGTTCCACTCTTAAAGGCGAAGCTTAAGCTTCCTCCAATTCTGATGGTGTTGCGCTGTACTTTGGTTCTAGGAAACATTGAGGGAAATGTTGAAAACCGGGCCTTTCTAAATTTTGATCGGGCCCCATGTCGCAGAATATACAGAGTCGGTGTCGGCGTCAATGGCGTCCAATAACTCTGTGGCGTTCCACTCTTAAAGCGGAAGCTTAAGCGTACTCCAAGTTTTTGTTTCGCACTCTTAGTAATTCAGTCTGAGAAGACCTAACATAAAAGGAATGCGTTGTCGGTGTTTTGTTTTGTGACATTTGTTTGCGGCTTGTCATTCTCAAAATTCCGAGAAATAACTTCGTAAAAATGCAAGACAAGGTATGAGCAACTTTAGTGGTATAGAAACTTTAGCGCCGTATAAAATATACTTCGCTCACGGGACGCCTATGCCGGCTACGACATTGACACCGGATTTTCTGCGAAAAAGGGCCCTTAGCGCTATCGGATTGACAACACAAATGGCAGCGCCTGGATATTTGAGGTCCGAGCTGGCTACCTGTGGGCAAAATATAACATATCAAATATTCGCAACGAGATTATACATGTGCCTGTTGCAGCAAACGTCGGGCAACGACTCAGTACGTATATTAATAGAATGCCGGGCATGACCCCAGTAAGACCAGTACGGAGTGTTCACCTTCCAGAAGCCTTGGGACTCAAAGCGGATGGAAGCATTAACTGATCAGCAGGAGAGATAAGGAAGAGACGTTACAAAGTTGGTGCAACAAAAATATGGTTGATCCCTCTTTCATGGGAATCTGTAGAAGACGAAAGTGAAACGTGTCGTCACAGAAGCTGTTGCATGTTTGCTTCGTGAACTCACGGTCCGCTGCAGCGGAAGGCGCACGACTTGCGGTCCTGCGACCGTGTAGCAAGTTTACTTGTCGTGTGGCGTCCTGTTGGCGAGCGACGTCCAGCTGCCGAGTCACTTCGGCGACGGTATACGAGCACTTTGGTACAACTCCGTAGTGTCTTGGGCAGCCAGTTGAGTTGCGACGCGCTCAAATTTAGGAATGCGAGTGGCATATTTCGCAGCGTGCGCCGCGAACGCACGAAGGCGTTCTGATTTACGCTGGCGTGTCTCGCCGGACGAAAACGAGATTCGCCCGTCCACGCCGTTGCCTTTCTGTGCCGTTTAGCGCAGCAGTCATAGGCGTATCTACCGGGGGGGCAAGGGGGGCACTTGCCCCCCCGCTCTCAAAAGTGACTGGGCAAAGTATGCCATTTGCCCCCCCCCCCCCCCCCCCCACTTTTGAAAGCGGGCACTTTTGGCTGCAAGCTGGAGGCTGCAAGCCTCCTCGGGACACGCTGTAGCGGACGACGCGCGGGATTCGCCATACACGCTCGCGTTGCGGAGATGGCCTGGCGCTGGGAAGTTCCCGCCCTAACAAATGTCAGCTTGCGCTACTTGGATCATGCCTAGCTTTTGGGGCCGATAAGTCTGTATTTGAAAACACAATAAGCTTGCCATATATACCCTGTTGGCGAGGGGTAGGCCCGTATAAACAATTATAATCAGCCGCGCCCAACGACTGATGTGCCTCATACGAAATCGTTGGGTTATCAAATGCTGGAACTATTTAATCTCTGTCCAGAAATAGCCTACCCATCGTTGCAGTCTCAATATCTTATCACCATCAAAAATATAATCAATCCTCTTACAGGTATAACTGTAGAATTTCACTGTGTGATCACGACTTATTGTAGACATGTTCGTGAAAATGACCTTGGTCGAAGATCATTTCAATACCAATAGAGCACTGACTTTAATTTTTTCTAAAGGCTTGTGTCACTTCTCACCTTGTAGATTTCATTTTCAGTGTGTTTCCAAATAAGAACTGCACCGTTACTTGTTTCCCCGACAGCAGCAAAACACCAGATGTTTCATATTGTGAAAAAATTAGGGTCACTTTTTGGTGGCGTGTATCGAAATTTTGCACCGTGTAGGTTGCTTATGTGCTCCCGAAGACAGTTACTGAATAGTCTCTCCCAATCTTTATGCGTTATACACGGCATTCAGTTGTTTTCCCCCGGTATTCAAGGTAAACTATGCGGAGTACTATGCGGAGTTATTTATTCGGAGTACGGAGAAATGTTCTCAGTGACGAGCGATAAATGTTTATTCTGTGTAGGTTCTTTACAGCCTTTGTAGAAAGTTACTAATTGAAGCGTTCCAGGGTGTCAAGTCGTTGCTAATTGAAATGTTTCCCAGACACCTAAAGCAACAGCACGAGAAACGGTTGAAATTCCGTCAAAATAAAGAACATTTTAAGCGCAGTGCGTTGCGAAACTTTCACTTTCCTGCTTTAAAGCAAGTGATGCAGATAATTACTGAACCCTCGTTTTCCCTGTGTTTTCGTGCATCATAGGAGATTCTTAGTTTGTTTCTCCACTGTCCTCTGTGAGCTAAAGAAGGTATCTTGTTTACATCTGCGGATAATTAGGGTTATGGTAGGGGTAATATGTAGGCAATGTTCCAAATGTGTGGGTTAAATGTGCATTTTCCTGTAGAATGCGTATGCAAGTAGTCCATTGCGTTATTAGTCTGTTTTACGAGTGGTGTAAAACTAAGACGGCTATGCTGGCATAATGACAACTACAACTGAGATAAAATTTTGAGAATATAAGTGAAACAAAATACCAAGTTTATGTGCGATGGTAAATGCTTGTTGATCAAATACAGGTTTTAAAAAATTGTAACCAAGTGTTCGAAAGTATCATGCTGCTGCTAGGTTTCCAAATGTCCCAAAAGAACTCACCGCGTTTCAGATATTTTATACATTGAAGGAATAGACAGGTTTTAAGTGCAATGCGTTGCGTATTTTAACGTCCCTGGCTTATTTAGAAGCCTTACCAATAATTATTGTACCCTCATATTTTATTTCTTTTTACACTGTCTGGCGTGATATACTAGGTTCGCCTGGTGTCCTCACCGAACTCAAGGCGGCAGCTTCATTATGTTTGGTGACTGTAAGGACAAGTTAATAGGTGATGTGTAGGTGAAGTTCAGAGTAGTAGATGGGTAATTGTGGCTTTCGCAATAAATTACGTATAAGCACTCTAGCGTGTTATGAGCGTGTCTAACGAGCGGGGAAGAATTGAGCCGGCTGCCCTGGCAGAACTATAAAAGCCATCAAGACCAAATTTAGTGAAGATTGGTGGTATGCTATGGAAACTCTCCGTGCAAAGTTAAATGCAGTTGGATCAAACACAGCCTTTGTAAAGCATTTCTTATTCAAGTGTTAGCGCGCGTGATATGACAGCTATCAGCTGTGCTTCCCACTCTCCCGACATAGCTGTAGGTTACAACAGGTTTATATTTTGTGGAAAAGGGAGGGGGGGGGGGGGCATGGCAACTGCAAGGTGCGATAAAATTGTTACATTCCTGGTCCAATTAGAAGCGTTGGAAATAATTATTAAGCCGTCTTTTTTCTGTCTCTATTTTCAGGCGTCATAATGCGTTCAGACTTGGTTTCAAAGATGTCCTCCGTGAACTAAACAAGACATTTTGTTTACGCTCAGCAAAAATAAAAGACGCGTACGTTATTGACAATAAGTAGGTAAACTTCAAAGACAGGGGTCTATGTATGACATTTGCAGTAAATTAAGCATACAAGCGATCCGGAGCTTTATGAAGGTGTTCTGTGAACAAAGAATTTATCCTATTGCTCTCGAAGGACTGTGAACTCAACCGATATCAAATCTAACGGAAATTGAGTAAGGAATACGGGGGGAGGCAGAAATGGAAGGAGGGAGGACACCATGGTAAATGTTATGGCGAAGTAACATGTGTGTTGATGAATTACTGGCTTTTTAAAAATTCCCAACAAGAAGTGCTCCAAAGCATTACACAAGGACGAAAGTTTCAAACGGAGCAGTCATATACGGGCAACTATTTAATGTATGCGATATAATTCCGAGAAATTGAAAGTTTTATTGCAACTGTTCGAAAGAAACAGCTTCGCTGGAAACCGGGTTATAATTCTCGAAGGTCGCACACATCTGCTGTCTTTTTTTTTCTAGTGGATATTGCAAGTAGTATATGTTGATTGTACTTCGTTGCGTAGACCCTCGACAATACTATTACCAAACTAGAGATACACTTATGATGTAGATTTCAAAACCAAGTGCAATTCTTTGTTCAATTAGTAAAATTGGCTGTAAGAGATGTGCATTTCTTATGTGCGCTGTACTGCGGCTATATATACTTGGCGGAATCCGAGACCTGTGTGAGACACTCATTGCCTTTTGTCACTGCATCATCTTGAAATTTTATATAGTTGCAAGAAATAAATGCAAATTCAAATAATTTTTCGGGCCGCCATGGTTCTCCATGTGTGATTGATAAATAGGTCGATGGCTGTTAAATACAAAAATAAATTATAGACGCATTTCTAGGCTCTTTCGCTTACTGTAATAGCAATTCGCAATATATATATATATATATATATATATATATATATTGTACTGGAGATTATCGGTACTGGCACGGTGAAGTGTGAAAGAGGAAGTCGACGAACTAGGAGTGCGCGCTCGATCGGTGTCCAGCTGAGACTGCTCCGTCTTGTACTTCAGTCAGACGCCCTGTGGACTTGCAAGAACATCCCGTGACATTTGGTGGAGGTGCGGGGTAAACGTTTTCCCCGACCTGGAGCTCCGCAGCCGTACGTTGCCATCTGCGGCCACAATGACCGACGACGCCGGCCCTTCGCAATCCGCTCCCGCCCCCCCGGCTTTTGTGTGTTCTGGTGCGGTACGTCAGCGCGACCCTGCCATCTTCAGCGGCACCGACGATCACGACGTAGAGGACTGGCTTGCAGAGTATGACCCCGTTAGCGCGCATAACAAGTGGTCTGATCGCGACAAGCTCATCAACGCCATCTTTTATCTGACTGATGTGGCACATCTGTGGTTTAGAAACCACGAAGCCGAATTTCCAACCTGGTCAGCTTTCACCGAGACCCTCACTTCGGTCTTCGGCCGTCCCGCTGTGCGCAGACTGCGTGCTGAACACCGTTTGCGTGGTCGCGCTCAACAAAGCGGTGAAACCTTCACGAGCTACATTGAGGACGTCATCGACCTCTGTAAGCGCGTGAATGCGTCCATGACCGAAGCCGATAAGATAAGGCACATTATGAAAGGCATAGACGACGATGCCTTCCATATGCTCGTGGCCAAGAACCCTACGACAGTTGCACAAGTAATTGAGCTCTGTCAAAGCTTCGACGAGCTGCGCAAGCAGCGCCTTTCCACCCGTCGCACCAGTGTGCAGTCCGCGGACCTCTCGGCCTTGGAGCCTGGATGCCTTGGCGCTGATCACTCTGGCTTGCTGCCGCAGATTCAACAATACATTCGGGAAGAAGTGGCTCGCCAGCTCTCTCTTGTAGCGTGTGTTGCTGAGCCTGCTTCCACGCTAGAACCATCGCTCCGTCGTGTCATCCAAGCACAAGTTTCTGAGGCGCTCCCACCTCCCTCTCCACCGCCGCCTGTGACTGCGCCTCTGACTTACGCTGCAGCTCTCAGCCGACCTCCTCCGTGACCGATGCCTGCTACCTCCCGACCCGCCGCTAGCTTCTACTCGTCGCCACTTCCGGTACGCCCGGTCCACGTGCCCTTATCGCCTTGCGGACCTTCTCTTAACCCTTGGCGTACTCCGAACAACCGCCCTATCTGTTTCGTCTGCGGTATTCCGGGACATGTTGCGCGTTTCTGTCGCCGCCGTGGACTTTATTTTCGGCGTGACGTGCCGAACCTCGACTACCTTCCCCAAGAGCCTTCGCATCGTTCTATCCCTGATCCCTCGGACTCGTATTCTCGTCGCGCCACCTTCAACTCTCGTCGGTCTCCTTCCCCTCGCCGCCGTTCCCTTTCACCCATGCTTCGCCGTTCCAGCTCTGGTCAGGAGGAAAACTGACAGCCGCAGTTCCCGAGGCAAGAACTGCACCATCGTCGAAATTTTCAAGGCCTCGTCTTTCACCTCCTAACGAAATCGCCGTATTTGTGGAAAGCGTCGCGACAACAGCTCTTGTCGATACGGGGGCTGCCGTTTCTGTCATAAGTGAAGACCTCTGCCGAAAACTCAAGAAAGTAACGATTCCTGTACCAGATATTTCCCTACGCACGGCAAGCTCGCAGCAAGTCAAGCCTTCGGCCGCATGTACGGCTCGTGTTATGATTCAGGATGAACTATATTTTGTAGAATTCGTCGTTCTATGCCGTGCTTCGCATGACGTTATTCTCGGTTGGGACTTCCTTTCCGCACATCATGCTGTTGTCGACTGCGCTCGCGCGCAACTGGCTTTGTCTCCGTTCCGTGACACTACCGTCGACCTCCCGAACCGTTCTCCTAAAGTGATCGTCACCGCTGACGTCATTATCGCTTCTTTTTCTGCCGCCTTGGTGCCCGTCTCTTGTGACTCTGCCCCTGCCACGACAGCTCTTTTTACACCATCTGAAGATTGTGCGCGTCGACGGAACCTTCTACTCCCGTTTTCTGTCGTCACACTCACCGATCGTTCCGCTGCCATTTATGCGTGCAATCCATTTCCATGTCCTTCAACTCTCTTACACGGTGAATGTGTGGGGCGTCTAGACACTGTTGACGTCATTAGTCCATTTGACCTATCTTCTGATAGGTCGCCACTGCCTATCGGTGCCATCACTTCTGCTACCGCACCAGCCTCGCGTTTCCCCGATGTTTTCTTGCATACCATCGACGACGCGCTTACGCCCACTCAACGCAGGGAAGTTGTTGAACTTCTTGAACGTTTTCGTGCTTCTTTCGACCTCGGCCAACCTTCCTTGGGGCGCACGACAGCGGTTGTTCACCGTATTGACACCGGTCACCATGCTCCGCTGCGCCAACGTCCATACCGTGTTTCCGCAGCCGAACGCCGTGTCATTGACGAACACGTTGACGACATGCTGAAACGAGGTGTGATCCAGCCCTCCCACAGTCCTTGGGCGTCTCCGGTCGTGCTGGTGCGGAAAAAGGATGGCTCAATCAGGTTTTGCGTCGATTACCGCCGACTCAACAAGATTACCCGCAAGGATGTTTATCCCCTACCACGCATCGACGACGCCCTGGATTGCCTACAGGGAGCTGAGTTCTTCTCTTCACTGGATCTGCGCTCCGGGTACTGGCAAGTGCCGATGGCTGAAGCCGACCACCCAAAAACGGCTTTTGTAACTCCTGATGGATTATACGAGTTCAATGTAATGCCTTGCGGCCTTTGCAACGCGCCTGCAACTTTCGAGAGAATGATGGACGCTATTCTCAGGGGTCTTAAATGGCACACATGCCTTTGCTACTTAGACGACATTGTGGTCTTTTCTACCGATTTCGATACGCATCTCGCCCGCCTTGAGCAAGTTCTTGCCTGTCTCACGTCAGCTGGGTTGCAACTCAATTTGAAAAAATGTCATTTTGGTGCCCGTAAGCTTACGATCCTAGGCCACGTCGTCTCCAAAGAGGGAATTCTGCCTGACCCTGCCAAACTTCGCGCCGTTGCTGAGTACCCCAAGCCCACTACTCTAAAGGAACTACGGAGCTTCATCGGTTTGTCTTCCTATTTCCGGCGTTTCATTCGCAATTTTGCCTCGATCATCGCTCCCTTGACGCAGCTTCTTAATGGCTCGTCAGACCTGTCGGCTTGGAACTCGGAGTGTGACGAATCATTTATGAGGCTACGCCGGCTCCTCACGTCCCCTCCAGTACTGCGCCACTTCGACCCCAAAGCGCCTACTGAGATACATACGGATGCTAGCGGTGTCGGACTTCGCGCCATTCTCGCCCAACGCAAAGATGGCTTTGACGAGTACGTTGTCGCATATGCCAGCCGCACCCTAACGAAGGCAGAATCCAACTATTCTGTGACGGAAAAAGAATGTTTGGCGATTGTTTGGGCAATCAGCAAATTTCGTACTTATCTTTACGGCCGTCAGTTTGACGTTGTCACTGATCACCATGCCTTATGCTGGTTATCGTCCTTGAAAGATCCCAGTGGCCGCCTGGCTCGTTGGGCCTTACGGCTTCAAGAGTATGACATACGTGTCATTTATCGCTCTGGACGCAAACATTCAGATGCCGACGCCCTATCCCGTTCTCCGCTACCTCCTGCCTCAGTTTGCTCCTTACCTCCCACCTGCGATTTGTCAGCTCTTAGCTTCAACGACATGCCGGCCGAGCAGCGTAAAGATCCCTGGATCTCTCTACTGCTGGACTTCCTGTCTCACCGCTCACCTGCGTCTCTCTCACGCGCCGTGCGTCGTCAAGCACACCACTTTGCCATCCGCGACAACCTTTTGTATCGACGGAATTACCTCACCGACGGCCGTCGATGGCTGCTCGTTATCCCCAGTCACCTGCGCTCACACATCTGTGCCGCTTTCCACGATGACCCCCAATGTGGCCACGCCGGCGTCTTCAAAACGCATTCCCGTCTTCGTCTTCGATTCTACTGGCGAGGCATGTACAGATTCGTTCGCCAGTACGTCCGTTCATGTGCAACGTGTCAACGCCGCAAGACCCCTCCTCAGAGTTCTGCAGGTCCCCTGCAACCTTTACCCTGCCCTGCTCGACTATTCGACAGTGTTGTAATTGATCTTTACGGCCCCCTTCCAAGCACTCCGGACGGTAACCGGTGGATCATTGTTGCCGTAGACCACCTGACACGGTACGCCGAAACATCTGCGCTGCCAGCGTCCACCGCGAAAGACGTCGCTTGCTTCCTTCTTCGCCACCTCATTCTGCGACACGGTGCTCCACGTGAATTATTAAGTGACCGTGGGCGCGTCTTTCTCTCCAATGCCATCGCGCCCCTGCTAAAGGAGTGCAACATCGTTCATCGCACCGCTTCCGCCTACCATCCACAAACTAACGGCATGACGGAACGTTTCAATCGTACGCTTGGCGACATGCTTGCCATGTATGTGTCTGGCGATCACTCCAATTGGGACCGGGTTATTCCTTTTGTCACTTACGCCTATAACTCTGCCCCGCAAACTACCACCGGCTTCTCTCCTTTCTTTCTTCTCTATGGCCGAGAACCTTCCTGCCTCTTGGACACCATTCTCACCTACCGTCCTGACGCTTCTGAAGTGACACCTGTTTCAGAAGCAGCTGCTTATGCTGAAGAATGTCGCCAACTAGCCCGCTCGTTCACCACCCAAGATCAGTGGCGCCAAAAATCACGCCATGATGCATCCGCTCCTAGTGCCCGCTATTCTCCCGGAATGCTTGTTTGGCTTCGGGTCCCGGCTACTTCCCCCGGCCAATCCACTAAGTTTTTGTCCAACTACCACGGTCCCTACCGCGTACTGCAGCAAGCATCACCTGTGAACTATGTCATCGAGCCGCTCGCGCCGTCTTCTGATCGCCGTTGCCGAGGGCGCGAAATAGTTCATGTAGCACGGCTTAAACCATGTTACGACCCGCCGATGCTGTCTTTTCCCTAGGTCGCCAGGATGGCTTCTTTCTGTGCGGGGGGTGATTGTACTGGAGATTATCGGTACTGGCATGGTAAAGTGTGAAAGAGGAAGTCGACGAACTAGGAGTGCGCGCTCGATCGGTGTCCAGCTGAGACTGCTCCGTCTTGTACTTCAGTCAGACGCCCTGTGGACTTGCAAGAACATCCCGTGACAATATATATATATATATATATATATATATATATATAGAGAGAGAGAGAGAGAGAGGTCGGATTACTTGCGGTTTGCCCCCCCCCCCTCCACTCGAGAAATGGTTGGTACGCCACTGGCAGCAGTTGTCTTAGTTGTTGCCATCGCAAGCGCAGCAGTAGGTGGCGCGTAAGCGCTGCTTATGCATGTTGAAGCAACACTCCGTAGGCGACGAGGTGCCACAGGCTAATCCGAAACGCAAGACAAACCATGTCCGGAAAGTACCAACACCAGTATATACCGCGGTGGAGCCTCCGCTGCGCTGTGGCGCTGTGACTACCGTAGCGCTCCCCGTCGGCGCTCGTTAGTGTCACGATGCAGTACTTCGCTTCACTGTTCCTAGATGGCGGCGCCATCCCCGTCAACAAAAGCCCCAGGTGCCCTTAGCTATTGCCTAAAAGACGCGAAAGCGGAAGCCTTGTAAAGCCTACTGTAATTCTCCTTATTCCTCCTTAATCTACTTTAATCCACCCTAATCTACCTTAATCAACTCTAACTTCCTTCATGCACCTTAACTGACTTTAAAGCACCCTAATCCTCAATACACCCTAATCCACCTTAATCGACCTTAATCCACTCTAATCATTATTATTATTTGATTTGTACACATATACACACAAGGACACAAAGGGATTAAGGAGGGAGCAAGCTGACAACTGCCACCGAGAGGGGCACAACGCCTGCCTACTCCTATAGGAGGAGGGAATAGAGGAAATGAAAATATGAGAAAAGAAAAGAGTAAATAAAGAAATGACGGAGACACAGACACAACAAAAACAAAACAAAAATAGAAATAACGTCTATAAACGGGAGGCCAGGTCAGTGTCCTTCAGAAAACTTAGTAGGGCTCGATGGGCCTGGTCACGTCTTGCAGCGCTCCCCCTTGGAAAAAGGCAATCGTCAAGGGTCGCACATTGCAGCCCCATAAGTCTATACTCCTTAATTAGTAATGCGCGCTGCGCAACGAATGCGGGACACTCTAAAACTAGATGTTCAAGTGTCTCACAGGAGCCACAAAACGTACACGACGGGCTGTCCACACGTCCTTGTCGGTATAGGCGTTCGCGCACCAACACAGACCCAACCCTTAACTTGTATAACAGTGCTCTAGCACGACGGGGCAAGCCTCAACCACGAACGCGTGGAGGGAACGATCCGTCTGCAACACGCCGGTCTGGGTGCTGCTTTAGGAGGTGTCGGCGTATCAGGAGACGGGCATTTTCAAACGTGCACGAAATGTCAGGGCAGTCACATTCATGGTGGGCACAGCTTGAAGCGAGGCGATCAGCCTCGTCATTTCCAGCGATGCCCACGTGCGAGGGTACCCACTGGGCAATGAGGGACACTCCACAGGAAGTAATTTTGCCGGAAGGAAGTTTCTTGGATACTGCACAACAATGGGCTATCGGCATCTTGTCTAAGTCTGCTGAGGGCAGCACGGGAGTCTGTAAGAATGACGACCTTCAAGGCGTTTAATTCTTCGTGTACGTATTTCCGAGCAACATCAATCGCTGCTAGTTCTGCAGTTGTTGATGAGGTTGGATGTAGTATTCTAAATACCCGTCTGATGCCAGTCGAAGGGCAGAAGAAAGCTGCAGAAGCGCCTTGCGCGTCGCTGTGTACAGATGCCTCCGTGAATACCTCAATATAACCTTCAAATTTTTCAAATAGGTGGGACTGTGCCAATTGAAATAGTGCCGGAACAGGCTGACTAGATTTTTTGTGTATTTCAGGAATTGTCAGATAAATGGGGAAGGACTATTTGTTGCGCTTCTTCGGAGTTGTGAAAGAAGTAGTGTCTCCTGAACTGTCAGTAATGTCCATAAACAATGCCGCCATTTTCCCCATCCGAGAGAATGGGCGCTGAAGCAGCCGATGAATCAGTGCTTGGCCGTCTGATGCTCGGTGCAAACGCTCGATATGGTGTAGCGCTCTCTGGTCTGCTTGCAAGCTCAGGGGCAACTGGTGCGCTTCCGTGAGTAGTGGAACAGATTGCGCCTCACGAGGTAAGCCAAGCATGACTCGGAGGGCAACACGATGGTCCCGTTCCAACTCAGACATCACATTTGGCGGCACGTTCAAGACTGGCAAGGCATACATCACGCCAGAGAGGACAGACGATTGGTATACCTGAAGTGCTGTCGTCTGGTCGCAGCCAGCGCCTCTATCAGTCAAGGCGGCCACATACTTGAGCAGCAACCGGGATTTGCACCGCACAGAGGTAATGGCAGGGCACCAAGAGAGGCGATAATTACGCCCAGGTAGCGGTGGTGTTGTATCCATTGTACCGGTGTCTCTCCGAGGTACAGCCGGCTCATGGTTCGACGAGCCCGTTGCCTTGGATGATACGCAATCGCAGCTGACTTAGCTGGTGAGATCTGCAGACCAACTTCCTCCAAGTACTCTGAAGTCGCATTCAGAGCTCTCTGCAAGATTCCACGAAGACGTGGACCGTGGTACGAAGGACCGCTGATCCACAGTGCAATGTCATCAGCATAGATTGCTATACATATTGGAAAGTCTGCTTCCTGAGGCAATCGGCTTGGAAGTCCAGCAAGTACACTGTTGAAGAGAAGCGGCGACAAGACGCTGCCTTGTGGTACACCGCACTTAACAGGGCGAGAATCACTTGTTGCTCCTCCAACACGCACTTTCATGTGGCGCTCAGATAGAACGTTTTGCACGAAATGAAGCAGTCGACCCGAAATTCCCGCATTCCTAAGGGCGATAATAATCGCCTTATGGGGAACCGAATCGAACGCTTGCTGTATATCCAGGAAGAGCATGTATGCAGAGTGCTTGTTCTCTCGAGCAGACTCTAGAGATGAAACGAGGTCTGCTATGCTATCGAGGGCTGAACGGTGACAACGAAAGCCGCTCATGACATCAGGAAAGAAATTGAGCTCTTGTAGCCTGCCGTCTAGACGAAACAGTACCATTCGTTCCATCAGCTTCATAACATTAGAATTAGCGATATTGGCCGGTAAGACTTTAGGTGTTTTGCAGGGCGGCCGGGCTTTAAGACTGGTATCACCACAGATGATTTCCAATCATTGGGGATCAGAGACGTTCGCCATACTTCGTTATATGCGTCCAAGACATTTTGATGAAAGGCCTCATCGATGTTTCGTAATGCCTGGTACGTAACACCGTCTTCACCAGGGCAGTGCGACGTTTGGAGAGGCTGAGGGCGTGATGCAGCTCTTCGAGAGTAAGTCTGTTTCATCCATCTGGCAGGCTCGACCATAGCAGAACGTTGTGTTGTTCTGACTTGTCAGAGGATTAAGGTCATTGTTTGCGTTGTCACTTGGCATAGGAGGTACGAAAAGGTCGGCAAATGCTTCCGCAAGAATTTTCGGAGTCCGGCCAGTCGTTATGCACAAAGAAGCAGTTGGATTCTTGCAGATCTCAGGAGTGCGAAGAGCCTTCAGTATTCGCCAAACACTTCCAAAGCCATTTGCCGTATGCAATGAACTACACAGTGCTGCCCAGCTCTTTCGACGAAGTTGTTTTGTGTGCCGCCGTATGGCTGCGTCTAGGCGGTTATACACCGTCCAATCGGAGCTTCTTTTAGAGCGATGCGCTCTCCTGTAAGCGCGGCGTCGACAGGCGCGTATCCTCAAGAGCTTAAGATCAGGGTTCGGTTTATCTATGCCCCGCCGTCGTCTTACGGTAGCTTGTTGAAGACACTCGCTCACCAGTTTAAACAACTTGTCGTGCGATGGGGCCTCTGAAATCAGCTGACGGAACTTGTTCCAGTTCGTCACTGTGTAGGCGGCAGTCTGGCGGCTAGGAGTATGTTCTGGAATCAACCAAATTGGTAGGTGATCTGAGCCCCATGGGTCAGATTCACATGACCAGGCGAGACACACATCTCTTGTTGATATCGCAAGGTCGATGGTGGACTGTCCCTTCCCTCTGCCGACAAATGTAGATGAGCCGTCATTGAGTGTTTGTAGATCATGCCTAACAATAAGCTCGTTGATCTCTATCCCATGCTGGTCTTGTTGACGAGAACACCAGCGAGGATGGTGAGCATTGAAGTCCCCGCACAGCACAAATGATGGGCCACACCGAGAGACTAAGAACTCCAATAAGGTGGTGTCTGAAGATCGTGTCGGTCGATAATATATACTTGCCACAGTCGTCGTCGTATCTCTGAGACTCACAGTAACGGCTGTGCATTCAAAATCGGCGTCGCAGATATCACTTGTGTCAATAACTGCAAAATGTAGGTCAGCTCGGATGTATAGCGATGCTTTTGAAGTATTTCGCGGATGCGTGGCGTCCGCACACTGGAAGGATCCGCATGCCGGCACTGTGCATCGAGTGTTGCTGTGGATGCCTACGTAACCAGGAAGTCTGAAATCATCTTTTCTTACATTGGTTTCTTGAAGTGCTATAACATCTGGCGGGCTGTTCATTGCGAGAAGCCGAAGGACTAGGTCCGCATGCCGCGGCCGTAAGGACCTGACATTCCATTGCAGCACAGAGGGACGGGGCTTTCCACGAGCATTCATGTTTCTAGTGAAGTCCGTCAAGCACTGGAACAAGAGCCTCTAGTAGTTGCTCTGCGGCTAATGCTGCTGGTGTCTGACGACCGGCAATCAGAGACCTAACAACGTTGACAAGCATCTTAAGCAGCTTGATAAGTTGTTCGTCATCGTTGACCGAGACCGCTGTAGGCACCCTGTTTACAGAGTTTACTACTGCAGACGGGGACGCCTTGGATGGAGCTGGTTCCGAAGCTCTCGGAGGCGTGATCTTGGCAGATACTGGTTCGGACGCTTTCGATGGAAGCGCCGGCCACGATATCGCAGAGAGACAGAAATTCCGCTTCCCACTTTCCTGCCGACGCGCGTTGTCCTTGCTATTCTTCGTACGTGCGGGTATATCTTCAGTTTTGCCATTTGTAGCCGCTGGACGGGCACTGCGGCTACTCGGCTTCTCTCCTGATGCCTTCTTCTTAGCTTTCTCTTTAAGGAACTTTAGTTTTTTCTTCAGTGTAGGACATTCTTTGTCTGTTGCCAAGTGTTCACCATTACAGTTCGGGCACCGAGATGTCGGACTGTCGCAAGAATTTGCGTCGTGAGTTTGACCACATTTGGCACACACCACAGCACTTGTGCAGAAACCCTGCACATGACCAAGCTTTAAACATTTGCGGCACTGTAAGGGTCTTGGTACGAAAGGCCGAACTGGGTATCGCACTAGTCCAGCCTTTATATGACTAGGCAGTTTTGCACAGTCGAAAAGAATCTTCACACACTTTGACGAGCCGAGCCGTTGAACGCTGATGATTTTGCATGGTGGCGTGCAAACGATCATACTTTTTAACACGTCGTCTTGAAGTTCGAGGTCAACATCGGATATAACGCCAGCTGTTACATCCGCTCCCTGTGGTATGTAAGCCCGCGTGTTGACACCACAGAGTTGAGACAGACCAAGTAGAGTTTGCACCGTCTTCTCATCTGTTGTGTCCACGGCAATGATATTTTTCCTTGGGTTCACTCGAACCTCTTGAATGAGACCCGGTGCCAGTTTGAAGAAGAAATCATGCAATTTCTGTTTGGAGATGGCATTCAGGCTTGCCATCACGTCGACTGGTACGAAGGTTACTGTCGTAGTCACGATGCTGCTGTATATAATGGTTGCTTCGCTTGATGACGATGTCGAAGACTTCCGTCTTGAACGCCGATGCTTAGCAGGTATAAAGGCATCCGAGTCGTCCGACCTGGCGTCAGATTCGGAATCGGCAGCTTCTGATTCCACTGAGGAGCTGAGGCGCTTCCTTGCGACGGGAGGTCTGTCCCTGCCGCTATACGGGTCCACCACCATCTCCTCCATAGCAGGCTTCGCAGGGAGGGCCTCCCAGCAAAGCAGCAGTCTTGAAGGCCCGCACAAACAGTGCTGGGTGTTGCTGATGCACGATTAAACACAAAAAATAGAAAAAAAACTTCACCATCAAAAGGAGCCACCAGCCGAACGCACGAACTTCGTCGTCGTCGATCCAACTCTAATCATCCTTAATGCACCTTAAGCCACCTTTATTGACCTTAATTCACCTCAATACACCCTAATCTACCTAAATCTTCCTTAATCCACCTTAATCGACCTTAATTCACCTCAATCCGCCTTAATCCAATC
>NC_051156.1:113812485-113857699 GCF_013339745.2 Dermacentor silvarum | reverse complement strand
CAGCGCCGATGGAAACTCTTGAGGACACTTTTCACGCAACAATTCGTTCGCGCTGAGTGCACGGACCAAATTTTTGTGCGTTCGCAGGCTGTCCAGGTCGGGCGAGTCAAGGAACTTGTAGCGCCTCAGCATGCGGCGCCGTCAAGGAAGACGAAGTTGGCATTGGAACGCGCGGCAGTGCAGAGCGAGAATAAAAATAGCATTTCGAAAACTCAACGCTGTTAGGGCTGGATCTTTCTCGTGTTAGCTCCGACAGTTAATGGTGACCCCATAATGAACACGCAACCCAACCATCCCGCGGATCCCGCCGGCTCTTCCACCCAGCCTACCGGTCCTGACGCCCAAGAAGACGCCAGACCTAACAGTGCTGCGGTGGCTGCGATCCAACACGTCAACCTGCCACCATTTTGGCCAAACAACCCCTGCACATGGTTAATGCAGGTCAAGGCGTACTTCCGTCTACGGCAAATCACCAGCCAACAGACCAGGTACTGGCATCTGGTGTCCTCCTTACCTCCGGACGTAGCCGAAGACTTCACAGATATTTTAGCTTCGCCGCACCCGTGCCATCCCTACGACACGTTGAAGGAAGCTATCATTTCCCGCAAGTCCGAGTCTGAACACAGCAGACTCCAACAGCTCATCACGGCCACAGAGCTCGGTGACCGTCGCCCATCCCAGCTCCTGCGACACATGCGCCA
Source organism: Dermacentor silvarum (assembly GCF_013339745.2). NCBI lineage: Eukaryota > Metazoa > Arthropoda > Arachnida > Ixodida > Ixodidae > Dermacentor > Dermacentor silvarum. The sequence goes on along the minus strand of NC_051156.1, from coordinate 113,856,998 downwards.
GCTCATTGGCGGGACCTCCGCCTCTCAAGAGGAGAAGCTTTTGCGTGAGTTGTTCCTTCAGCGCTTACCGCAGAGCATGGTCCCGGTCCTCGTCGCTGCAGGCGATGTCCCAGTAGACACGCTCGCTGAAATGGCTGATCGAGTGGCAGACTACTCGCGGGCACATAGCCTCAACGCCATGACCACGTCGCCACCGGCCACCGCTGCAGACCCCGCGCTCGCGAGCATCGACAACCGTTTGGACGCCATTGTCAGACGTCTCGATGACTGCGTACCTGCGCATCGCCGATCGGCATCCAGGTTCCAGTTCCACAGTCGCTTCTCGACGTCTCCACGCTCTCCGGGGCTTCAGACAACCGACGCGCCACGGGATGACTCGTCCTCGACCATGTGCTGGTACCACCGCCGATTTGGGGCCTCTGCACGCAAGTGCACTCGCCCGTGCTCCTGGTCGGGAAATGCGACGACCGGCCACTGACGGCGGCGAGTGGTCCTGGTAGAACGTCATGCCGCCTTTTCTATGTTTCCGATAAGATCACTGGCGCTTGCTTCCTCGTCGACAACAGGAGCCCAGGTTAGCGTCATACCGGCCTCCTGTGCAGATCGCCGTCGCAACGAACAGACCTGCCCACTCCAAGCGATCAACAACTCCGCCATTCCCACATACGGCCAACGCTCTCTTACACTTGACTTTGGACTACGCCGTACGTTCCGCTGGATTTTCATCCTCGCTGACGTCTCGCAAGCTGTTCTTGGAGCTGACTTCCTCAGTTTTTTCAACCTTGCTGTGGACATGCATGCTCATCGCCTCATCGATCTCAACACGCGCCTATCTATCAACGGTATACCCTGCACTTCCTCGTCAACGAGCCTTCGAGCTCTCACACCTGCTTCGCCGTATGCAAAAATTCTCGCTGACTTCCCCAACCTCACGAAGCCGCACACCAGAGAGTCACCGGTGAAGCATTCCGTCACTCACCACATTGTGACCACTGGACCTCCCGTTTTTACACGGCCTCGTCGACTTTCTGGAGAACGCCTCACCATCGCCCGCCGTGAGTTTGAGCACATGCTTGAACTTGGCATTGTGCGGCCTTCCTCCAGCAACTGGGCATCGCCACTCCACATGGTCCCGAAGAAAGATCCTGGCGACTGGAGACCATGTGGGGATTACCGCGCTCTCAATGCCCACACCTTACCAGACCGCTACCCACTTCCTCACATACAGGATTTCACATCAAATTTGGCTGGGTGCACGATCTTCTCTAAGATTGACTTAGTGAAGGCTTACCATCAGATTCCTGTAGAACCCGCTGACATTCCGAAGACGGCCATCATCACCCCATTTGGCTTGTTCGAATATGTAAGGATGCCTTTTGGACTGCGCAACGCAGCACAGACTTTTCAGCGCACTATCAACGAGGTCACGCGAGGTCTCGATTTCGTATTTGCCTACCTTGATGACCTCCTGGTAGCAAGCTCATCGGGCCCTGAGCATGAATACCACCTGCGCACCCTGTTTCACCGTCTGGATGATTACGGCCTCGTCATAAATCCCAATAAGTGCGTCTTCGGCGTCGCTACAATCGAGTTCTTAGGCCACCTTGTCACTCCACAGGGTATACAACCGCTCGCCAGCAAAGTGAAGGCTATCCAAGACTTTCCACCCCCGTCATCAATGAAACGACTCCGAGAATTCCTGGGCCTACTAAACTTCCATCGCCGCTTTCTTCCTAAGTGTGCCACTTTCCTAAAGCCCTTAACCGACCTATTAGCTATAAAAAAGGACCCGGCTGCGCCACTGGAATGGACCGACGACGCCGCATCTGTCTTCGCCACTGCCAAAAAGGCTCTGGCAGACGCCACCATGCTCATACATCCCGTTCCTGATGCCCCAATTCGTCTCATCACCGATGCATCGAGTGTAGCAGTTGGCGCTGTTCTCGAGCAGCACGCATCAGGTTGGCAGCCCCTTGGATTCTTCTCGCAAAACTCAAACCAACGGAAGTAAAATACAGTACATTTGCCCGAGAACTCCTTGCTGTGTACCTCGCCATCAAGCATTTCCGCCATTTACTGGAGGGCCGGGACTTTTACGTCGTTACAGACCACAAGCCCCTGACGTTTGCCTTCCATCGCAATCACAGCAATTACACTGCAAGGGAGATCCGTCAACTATGCTTTATCTCCGAATTCACCGTGGATCTCAGACACGTACACGGGTCGGAAAATGCCGCCGCTGATGCACTCTCACGCATCGATGCCTTGTCGACCCAGCCACCACTAGACATGGAAGAGCTTGCAGCTGCCCAGAGCAACGATCCTGAGCTACATAGTCTTCGCTCTTCATCCACGTCTCTATCTTTCACGGAGTGCCTACTTCCATTTTCTACCGTGCGAAACGTCTACTGGTGTTCCTCGGCCCTTCGTGCCTAAAGCGTTTCATCGTGCAATTTTTGATCAATTGCACAACATGAGCCATCCGGGTATTCGTGCGACCCAGAAGCTAGTCACATCTCGTTTCCTTTGGCCAAGTATCAATGCTGACGTCCGACGCTGGGCGCGAACCTGCCTTCAGTGCCAGCGTGTTAAAATTCACCGTCACACGGTCACTGCACCATCCCCCTTTCGGCCTCCCGACGCAAGGTTTTCCCACGTCCATCTCGACATCGTCGGCCCTCTTCCACCATCACAAGGGGCCTGTTACCTACTGACATGTGTGGAGCGCTTCACCAGATGGCCGGAAGCGTTTCCCGTTTCCGACATTACAGCACCGACAGTGGCCAAGGCTTTCACAAACGGCTGGGTATCACGCTTTGGATGCCCTTCTGTCGTCACCACTGATCGCGGTCGTCAATTTCAATCGGCCCTTTTCACCGCACTTGCCAATATCTTGGGCATTCGACACATCCACACGACTGCCTACCATCCTTCAGCCAATGGCATGGTCGAACGGCTTCATCGACAACTGAAAGCTGCCCTCACTGCTCACCAGCCAAGAGAACGTTGGCTTGATCACCTCCCCTTCGTACTTCTGGGCATCCGATCAGCATTGAAGACGGATCTCGACTGCTCGTCAGCTGAACTAGTCTATGGCGTGTCTCTGCGTCTTCCAGGTGCATTCTTTGAGCCGTCGTCGCCCCCTTCCACTCCTGATGCCGCTACGTACCTTCGAGAGCTGCGCACCACGTTTCACGACCTTGCTCCTGTAATTCCTGCCGACCGACACCCCCAATCTGTCTTCGTCAGCCAGGATCTGCATGACTGCAGTCACGTTTTCGTTCGGCGTGACCAAATACGGCCACCACTCACACCAGCCTATGATGGCCCATTTCGCGTCCTCCATCGTACACCTAAAACGTTCACGCTGGACATCAACGGCCGTGAAGACGTCGTGGCTGCCGATCGACTAAAACCTGCATACATTGCCGCTCTCGCGTCCGCGGAGCTTCCATCTCAAGTCTGGACTTCCACATCCAAGCATGTTCACTGGGCGACTCCTATGGCTCACGCTCTACGGGGGGGAGCCCTGTAGCGCCTCAGCATGCGGCGCCCGTCAAGGAAGACGAAGTTGGCATTGGAACGCGCGGCAGGTGCAGAGCGAGAATAAAAATATCAGTTCGAAAACTCAACGCTGTCAGGGCTGGATCTTTCTCGTGTTAGCTCCGACAAACTCATACATTTGGCCAAACTATTCGTTCGATTTCATGGTGTCGCCTTGCCATCGTCATTGCATAGTCAATGCTGACGCTTGTCTGTGGCATTATGTGCTCTATAAAAACAACGGCATATTTCAGTCGTGGCCGCGGTGAAGGTTTTCATAATAGTTTTAATGTGTCAATGGTAATTTTTTTAGATAGTGACGGAAGCTGAGTTTATCACACAAGTTCTGAACTGCACACCAACGACGAAGGCTAATTATCGGCGGCATAGATGCGAAATAAGTACAACGCCAATTACATGATTAACAGGGTTAATACCGTAAGAATGTTAGCAAAACTTTGAAAAATCTCTTCGCCAGGTATCTTAAGGGTGTCTTCCCCGCAGTATTATCACTGGCAGGGAGAAGACAGCTTCTGCTATTTTCGTTGCCTTTTAGGCGTCATTAGACGTTTTCACCGATATGGCGCACGTAACTAAGACTACTGTCATGTTTTTGATACTGGATGTTTGGTAGGAGGAACAAGAATGGGCAAATTAGCGCGGAGGCGAAACACAATATTTGCGTGGTGAGTGGTATTGATTGCATGAATCACGATTGCGATGTGTCTTCTTAAAGGACTTGAATGAGCCAACCTACCCTCGCGAGAGCAACCGATCAAGCTCTAAGTGTACGGAAAACAACTGGAACAACCCACCATATCCTGTTGGTAAGTGCTTTTATCAAAACTTGATTTTGCGGCCCCGATGAAAGAGTGTACCGTAATGTTTAAATGGCACTATAGGGGGGAATAATTTTAATACGGCATAGATTTTACACGTGCTCATGCAATAAGCCATCGAAGCATTGTGTAACGAAGGTACATAATGTCGCATATTTTAAGCACAACGGACTTGGACCAATGACTTTCGTACTTACTGGTGTTGTGTCGTTGACTGCGAATGTCAACATGTGAGGTGGCTTTCTCTCTATATTATATCTGTTCGGACCGACCTCAAGGCATTTCTGCTTAATTTTGTATTTTTGTCTTCCTCAGAATAGTGTTTGCCTGAGCTCGTTGGTTGCACATAGCACAAATGGTTTCCATCAGAACGTATGGACACGGACCGAAAGGGACGACGACACATGCTTGACTAGCAACTGAATGTCTATTATCAGACGGCCTTGCTTTTTCCTTTTGTCATGCCGGTTATCCGTCTTTCGGAGCGAAATGTCGTCTTTGCGCATGTAGTTTTTTCCTTTTTCTGTTAGTAGTATCGATGGTGTACTGATGCACGATTGCCCGCTTCTGTCAATGGCCATGACTTCTAAAATTTCGTGCGTCAGTTGTCTTCACTTTTTTCTAAAACCTGTATGTCGTAAAATTGTACGGTGCAATGGTGCTGGCGATGATGAAAATCGAGATGCCCAGCGCGGATTCCTTCTAAAGATGCTACATGCTCTCTTGTCCTGTCATTGACGCAGTATCTTTAGAAGGAATCCCCGCTGGGCATCTCGATTTTCATCATCGCCAGCACCATTGCACCGTACAATTTTACGACATACAGGTTTTAGAAAAAAGTAAAGACAAGCTGACGCAGGAAATTTTGCACAAGAGAGCATACATGCGCTCTTTTCCTGTCATTGACGCAGCATCTTTAGAAGGAATCTCCGCTGGGCATTTCGCTTTTCATCATCGCCAGCACCATTGCACCGTACAACTTTACGACATACTGGTTTTAGAAAAAAGTAAAGACAAGCTGACGGGCGAAATTGTAGAAGCCATGGCCATTGACAAAAGCGGGCAATCATGCATCAGTATACCATCGATACTACTAACAGAAAAAAAACTACTTGCGCAAAGACGACATTTTGATCTGAAAGACGGATAACCGGCATGACAAAAGGAAAAAGCATGGCTGTCTTGTGCTATAAAAGGTGTGGGAAACCAAGAATAAACATTAAGTTGCTAGTCCAGCGTGTGTCGTCGTCCTTTTCTGTCCGTGTCCATACGTTCTGCTGGAAAACATGTGTGCTTTGTCTTCCTCTTTGCACCAAATATGCTCCGTCGGCCTATACAACCCTTGCGGCTTCGAAACGCAAAATTGCGAAGGCTGGCTTGCATGGTTACGCCAATTGCGTCACTTATATTGAATACGCTGAATGCTGCAGGCTTTCAGCACGGAGACAGCGGAATGTTCGAGAACAGCATGTGTGGTGACGCAATCCAGTCGGTCGACATCCACTACAATCTGCACAACCTCTACGGCTATCACCACTCGGAAGCGTCATGGAAGTGAGTTCCAGTAATCCCCTCCGTCACCGCAAGTTACGCTTTGAAGTGCGGTTTATGCATTACTGTCTATTCAAGTACACCAGATGAAGGCATGGGGTGTATTGCCAAATTATTTCCACTGGCTAATTCACCACATCAATCCCTATTAATGACCACCTCCGGCCTTGAATGGCCCTCAACCATCATCATCAGCTTATTTATGTCCACTGCCGAACGGAGGCCCCTCCCTGCGATCTCCAATTATTCTTGCCTTGTGCTAGCTGATTCCAACTTGCGCCAGCAAATTTCCTAATTTCATAACCCCACCAAGTTTTTCCCAGTCCTCGACTGCGCTTCCTTTCCCTTGGCTCACATTCTGCAACATTAATGGTCCACCGGTTGTCCACACTATGCATTACATGGCCTGCCCAGCTCCATTTTTTTCATTCTAATGTCAACTAGAATATCAGCTATCCGCGTTTGCTCCCTGATCCACACCACTCTCTGCCGGTCTCTTAACGTTACGCCAAAAAATTTTCATTCCATCGCTCTTTGCGCGGTCCTTGACCTAATCTCGAGCTTCTGTGTTAACCTCCAAGTTTCTGCTCAATATGTTAGCACCGGTAGAATGCAATGATTGTAGACTTCTATATTCAGTGACATTGGTAAGCTCACAGTCACGATGGGGTAATGCCTGCCGTATTTACTTCAACCCATTTTTTATTTTTGTGTAAGTTTCCTTCTCGTGTACGGAGTCCGCTGTGAGTGATTGACCTAGATAAACGTACTCCTGTACAGACTCTACAGGCTCACTTCCGATCCTGAATACTTGTTCCCTTGCCAAGCTATTGAACATAATATTTGTCTTCTGCATATTAATGTTCAGCCCCACCCTCACATTTTCATCATTTGTTGTAATTCTTCCCCAGTGTTGCTGAACAGGACAATGTCATCTGGAAACCGAAGGTTGAGATATTAGCCGTCGGTCCTCACTTCTAAGGCTTTCCAGTCTAAGAGCCTGAATAATTCTTCTAACCCTTTTTCACGAGTCTTCCCTACAGCCAACATACCAGAAAAAAAATTGTTTTCTTGCCGAGTTTCAGTACTGTGTACGAAGTTTCTTGCTAAGTGTCTTCGGCCAACACTGAATCATAGGTAACAAACGTCATTTGTTCGTCTAGAGCAGGAATACTGGACAAGGAAGACCAAGCTTGGCACGCGACTACCTGCCTTTTGAAAGCAAGGTCAGAGGAGACAGGCCGATGCAACATATCCAACTGCAGAGGTGTCACACATGTGGTGTAAAACAAATGAAATGTACAGCTGTGGTTTACATATGATGATAGCTGTTCATATGAAGTAAAAACAAAGCCTTAGGTGGCTTGGGGTGAAGGCCATTTCCAGTTTCCGGCGAGGATTTCCCCCCTATTGCTGCAAAAGTTTCGCGAAAATGTTTTTCATTGTGTTGATTATGCTTATTCTTGATGTGTGTTTCACATTCGCACACAAAATAAACATTTCTTCTGGGTATTTACATGTCTTACCCTTAAAGGGCTAAGCATGCATTGGAGAGATTGCGTCTCCTTGCCTGACCCCTTCCTTGATAGGTAAGTTTCTACTTGTCTTGTGGAGAACCAAGGTAGCTGTGGAATCTTTGTAGATATTTCCCAAGATATTCCCGTATGCCTCCTGTACTGATTGATTGCTCAATGTCTCCATGACTACTGGCATCTCCACTGAATCAAAAGCCTTTTTCATAATCTATAAAAGCCATATAGAGAGGTTTATTGTACTCCGCACAGTTCTCAATTACCTGATTGATGAGACAGATGCGATCCATTGTAGAATATCCCTTCCTGAAGCCAGCCTCTTCTCTTGGTTGACTGAAGTCAAGTGTTGTCTTGATTCTATTGGAAATTATCTTTATTTTATACCACGCTGAATGCAAGGTAATGTATGTGGCGCCTCACACCGGCAAAAAAATGCCGAGAGCCGGTGGGAATATGCTAGTCCAAATGCAACCAAATTAGAAAGACCCACTAAGCTTCAACACAGACACTTCCTCAACAGGAGAGGAATTCGCCTCTCTGGTGCAGTTTTCGGCCCATATCTCCCTCATGACTCCTGCGTTCAACCATCCGTATAAAAAAGGAAGAGGGGAAGAAGACCAGCGTATTCGCCTTTTTGAGTGTGTCCTCGAAATCATTTTCCATGACTGATGAAATCATCGTTATCCAAATTATTGTCGATGATGATTGGTGGCAAAAACTAGAAAGGTATGGGTGATGTGTAGACATAATTAAAAAATTGTTGGTAAATTGCGGTGGGTGCAACAAATTATGTATGCAAGTTTGATGGCGCATATATCCAAACTAGTGTCATTCTAGAAATTTTGGATACTGCGAAAGAGGCTGCGGGAATCATACTGGCGACATCGTACTCGGCAGCTGAATGCCAAAACCATTAAAAAACCACAAAGGTTAAATATTTTCTTTTGACATACTTCGCACGTATTTAACAATGTTGTATGTCTAGAATTTTCGTGCCCCTTCAGTCAGAGATATTGCTTGCAGGAGCCTGATAAATATTATGAAGGAACGAGGCGGCCAGAGGCCCATGATTTTGAGCCGTGCTACGTTCTCCGGCTCGGGATCCTTCGGCGGACACTGGTTTGAGGAGCCTGAGTGCAAATGGGAAGGACTGCGCAGGACTATTGTTAAGGCTGTCGAGTTCTCCATGCTTGGAATGCCGCTGGTAAGTGTGGTGAGCATGGCACTTGCGCTGCGTGTTGCAGTGAAGACGGTAAACAATTTTTGAATTAAAACGGCATAGCACAGATGAGAATAGTAAAAACCAGTCAAAAGACGAAGGACAGAGAAGAGACGTGGCACACACGACGACTCGTCGTGTGTGCCACGTCTCTTCTCTGTCCTTCGTTTTTTGACTGGTTTTTACTATTCAGTATGTACCAACTGACCCAGACTGCTACTCTACAGATGACAATGTTATACGAACACCCACTGAAAAACTAGGAAGGAGCTTCACCTGACAATCTTAAAATTTAGCCGTAAAACATATAAAGTAGTCCCTCGTCCCGTGATAGGAATGCAGTACCTTCTATAGTCGCCTACCTTTAGACGTAAAGAGTTTTGGCGGCATCGATCGCGCACACACATGGTCGTAACATATAGCCTCCGAAATCTGGCCACGCACGTCGCATGCCGGTGGTGTTGAATGATCACGGAGGCCATGTCCAGCTCATGCATTCGCTCTTCTTAAGCCTAAAGGACCAAGAAATGGAGCACGGATCTCAGAAACAGCCCCAACTTGGAACTACGACTTTGCTGCCGAAGCATCATGACACAAAGCTAAAGCAAAACGTATCTGCTAGGAATGATAGGACGAAATAGTGCAGGACAGCGACGTGATAGATCCTAAGCGGGCGGCTGTCGCCTCTTAAAAGTTACCACGAACCAAGGAGTCTCTTGAATGCGCCGGTAACCTTGTAGGACTATTCGTTCTTGGGAGCCACCTCGCACATGGAGACCCCGGAGATAGGGGTGGCGTCAGAGAAGCTTGGCTTGCCGAGACTAGCTGAGTGACGTCATGCTGTCTAACCTTAAGGCTTTGCAACATCTGAAATAGTTTGGTGACATGTACTATTCGTTTTTAAGATATTTATCAGAAGTAAGATCAGTTGACCATTGTTTCACTTGTACTGCGAGAAGCCTAATCGCGGGAATCCACATGCGTTTGACAGCTGTTACCATAGGAAATACAATTCGAGTAATAATTTATTGCGCGCGTTACTATTGTTATATGTCTACTTCTCTGAAGAAAAACCTTGCTTCCATATAGTGCACCAATGCCTTCGGGTGCTGCATACAGTGGTTACGCCGGTTCTTGAGTTTTCTTTCTAGCTTTGTTAGGAACAGTACACCGTGATAAAGGATTCTACATTGTTGGACGCGTCGATTTTTGCCTCTTCGTTAACGTTTTTTGGTATACAGGTTGGCGGCTACTGTCACTTGTCTAGGGAACGAGAAGATGTCCGTTTAGCGTGGCTTCAAGCGTCAGCGCTGCTTCCACTGTCTATCACAAGAATGAGACCAACAGAGGACATCGAGGTAAACTTACCCTATTTATCATTTGTTCCAACAAAATTAAAAAAGCGCATTCCTAAAATTATCGACACTTTCCGAATGCGAGTGCATGATTATTAAAAGCTAAATAACTTTCCTGGTGCTGTAGAAACATTTAGCAATTGCACATGCTAGCTAGCACATTGGGAGCTTCGGCAAAAGCGGGTCCTTAGCGATATATACCCTGCCGATAAATATAAACCAAACTTCGATAGGCTTGCCTTGTTCGCCCGGTTCATTGGGCGTCCCCAGTCTTCGAGTCTCTTGTTTCTAAGCCTGCCCTATATTAGGGAGTAGTAGATACGGAACATCCAAGCTCATATAGCGTGGTCCTGATATTGATGAGGAAGATTGAAGGATAAATGACCGCTGTTTTCGACATTGCTTGTCTATTGAGAGCTCGTAGGCCAAAGCAAGATGATCTTGGCATGCAAGAAAAATAAAATTCGTAATCAATTTTATGTACGCATGGCGAGAAAAGAACAACTCTATTTTACTTGATCAATATCAATAAATACCTTTTTCAGAGCCCACCGTAAGAGCGCCCACCGATAGCGGCGGGGGTTGGTGCCACTATCACTTGCAATGTAATGGAGCTCTTGAAGTGGGCAGAAAGGGGCAGTCGTAAAGTTCACCTGTTACTATACGCCCCCCTCACATGCTGTGTTGCTTTGCTTGTCGACGTTTGTCTGAATTTGGTGACGCGTTTAGTTTCATTGTTTCTGAACCTGTTCAGTCAAAAGCAGTGAGTTGCGACCGCCAGATAATTGTTCACTTTAGTTGTTTTCGTGGGACAGCGCTGGCCGACGGGCTTGGCGTCCGACGAAGGGACGAGCACCCTACGTCCAGAGTGTTCATCGGCCTCCAAAGAAAGTATGTTCTGTGCAAGGGTGCGGTTTCGACACCCATATGGCTGAACTTTTCCTGCATCGGTTTCCGCGCTGAACGCTCGAAACGCCCAGCACGTCGAATTGCAGAGAATTTGCATATACAGCTTTAATGGCAGGCCCCCGGAAACAAATTTCGCGCTTTTGAGAACAAAATGACGTCACTTCTGTTTTTAACGGATATGGCGTCACATTATTTTTACTTCCGCCGGGAGTGTTCCCTCCTCACACAGATGGCGCTAAGCTCCATGAACCGCCGATGAACCGCCATGTTATGAACGTATAGGCTTCTATGGAAGCTTCGCTACCAGGTGTATTTACCTTGGCACTTACCTTATCCAAAGAAGTGCCCCGCATTGATTAAAAACTACAGGGGACCTAACACACCCTTCCAGTATGCCGAGTATCAAAGGTCACGTGTTTGACCAATATAGCGAGGGAAATAGCGAATGAAATTTCTTGACGAAGAGTTCGCTTGCTCAAGGCTTTGCTGCGTGACGCAATGTTAGCTCCTATAGTTAATTTCTTTCCTCCATTTATTTCGGCTGGCATACCCTAATCTTGATTGATTTCTTCGGCTGATGTCGGCAGCCGCTTTACATTGGTTCCGTCAGAAACACTAACATTAGTTTGGCTGCAAAGGTCTCAAAGCACAAATTATGCAGGTACTCGTAAGCTGTGACTCCTTGGTAATTTTTTTTACTTAGAGGATTAACCGTATAGCGTTGACACGACGCACACAAGAAAAGTGACAGTAAGAACGCTAGGCTGACGAGCAGTGAATGTCCCGTCACCTTCGACGGCCGTGGTCGAACGTGCACTTTTATTGTGCCCGTCATGTTAATCCAGCGGTTATTGCATCAAGTATGAACCGAGTATAGAACGAGAACAAGCTTTCACCTCTAGCCTAGAGTTTTAAGCATGTAGCAAGAGTACATGTTATTTTATTTCCCGATTTATTTTTCGACGATTGTTTTTCTTATTTTGTTTCACATCCGTAACGGTGCTGGAAGTGCTCGACGGTAACGGAAACCCCGGTACCCTGAACTAAAAAGCCACCCGCTTCTGGTAACGCGGGAAGGCGAAGCGGTTGCTGGCAGGGGCACCCTAGGCGAGTGTGACCCTATTGTAAAGCAACTCTATTATTGTAAACTTCTTTCACCATACCATGTCCTCATCCTGCACTCTTTCTTTCCAAACCATCGGTGAAAACACAGCAGTAGATGGATATAAGATGGGTGCAATACAATTATTCAATAATAGGGGGCGTGGAGGCTACTGAGGTTATCCGATATCGACCTATAAATAGTTCACATGCGTCATCCTTCTACTCTTCTTGATGCTTAGAGGCAGTGTCGCGCAAGCGCACTCCAAGCAAGGTCCACTAATTCGCTGCTTCTTGCCCTTGCAATGCGTTTTCAGTCGTAAAGGCATTCGATAGTTAGCACTCATACGCGCCCTCCCGGGGTTCCACAGTTGGTCATTTTAATAACCGCTATGCTTAACCTCGTTGCGCATGATGAATTGCCACCAAGTTAGCCCGGCTTTTGTTGCCAATTGCGCTGACTCTCGAGTACCCATTCACTGTACATAGCAATTATATCGACTGTAACGAAACTTACACACGCGGTAATTTCCTCCAGGTAGATGAAGCGACGACAAGGCTCCTGAATGCGTCAGCGGCCGCTCTTGCAGCCCGGAAACGTTTGTTGCCCTACATGTACACCGTCTTCTACGAGGCTCACTTGACCGGCGGTGCCGTCCTGCGAGCCCCATTTTACGAGTGAGTATTGAGGAAAAGGTGCAAGGAAAGCTGTTCTAAGTGAAGTCAACGGTTATAGAGTGGCACTGAGGAGCGTGCTTTCTTGTGGGATTGAACTGAATGCTAGGATAATAGTTCAGCATTACACACGACGCAGGTATGGGGACAAGATCTATAGAAACAAGCCAGAGTCTCCGACTGCCATCGCTTTCTTCTATTGATTCGTCTGTCTCTCACTGAACGCCATGTGGAATGAATGCCAGCTAGTTCAGTTGGCAAAATATGTAAAATGAGCATTACCAGGTTAAACAAGGGTAACTATCGCATATCTCTGATTGGCTATCTTGTACTGGAAGAAGAAAAGTGGTAAGAACGATGGCAGAATGATTAAAAGAAGGAGAGGATGAACAAATATGACTAGAATTTCGAATCCTCAAAATGTGGAATAATAATCGAGTAGACCTTGCCGTTCTAGTCCAGGATATATTATTGGAATTTGTCAAGTGCTCGATCGGTTGTTCGAATGTTGTAATGAGTGACAGCAGTTGTTGCAGTCCACAGGCATGAAAGACTGACGCAAACGGTGACCCTTCCGAATGATTCATCTGCATGACAGCCATCGTTGTTGCCTAGACACCCCACTGCTTGATCGTGCGTATGGAGAAGTTTTCCATAATAGTGTCCAGTGGTTCAATAAATCTATCTTGCCTTGTGCAGCTTACTAATTAGTTGGATCGATATAAGGAAATCAATTCATTGCGTAACGCATATCGGAGCTTGTTTCGACGCATATATAACTATGTACGGTGCCGTTGTATTACACTAGGCGTCTCCAACGAGCGCCCCACTCCACTGTACACATATGGGGATGTTTTTTTTCTTCGCTTCATTGCTATCATTGTCGTGGTGCGCCAGATATGATCACCGTTCAGTTGTGTTTCATTTACGAGCTTCTCAATAGACTTGGCATCCAGTTGTTAAAGGCGTCACATGCGTCAAATAGCATAAAGACGCATTTTCTGAAAGTATTTCAAAATGCTAGTTCTAGTCATAGCCTAGTCTAGCGTCCACGTAAAGCGTTATGTTGTACGCACAGCCCATCCAACGCGAGGCAAAACGCTCTAAATGGCCAACACAGGTTCAAAGAATGGGAACGTAGATTGTCCCTCAAATGTTCTTCCGTCATTTTGACTCAGAGGTAGGCGGTTACTCTTTCAACGGTTTTATCCTCGCCTTCTTTACCTAGATATTCTCATGGGAAAAACAACCACGAAAATAGGGGAGCTGCTAGAAAACCGCGTGGTTTGTACACTCTGCACCAATATGAAAGACAACAGTTGTTCTCTACTCAAAGTTTGATTCTTTGAAATGTACAAGTCAGAACCTTAATCATGGCTGTTAACCATGTAGTTGGCGTGTTAAGGAATCCAGCTCATGAAGCTATTTTTATTTTAGCGCAGAAAGAAGTAAAATAAGTGCGTTTAATCACAAATCTGGTGTTCTCTATCATATTGGTGCCCCGTGTACATCATACACAGTAGGTTACCAGCAAGTTGTAACGGTATCATGATGTCATCCGCTTTAGCAGGTTCCCGCCGTACCATATGCTCTGTGCTTGAGGTGTCTTGCATACGAGCTTTGACCTCACTTGCTCTCCCGGGTGGAGCGGTCTTGCAGCTTCTTATTAAAAAAAAAGAAGGTTGCCAGTCCTCACGGGGAAGCCAGGCACTTCCTCACGACCACTGCGTAACGAAGCGGAAATACGGTATGTCTACATGCCCTGCAATTACCCAACGTGTGACGAATCAACATGCTATTTGTAACGCCAATGTGTCACGGTGATTATATCAAAGATATAAGGCCTCATTAAAGCCAATGCTGTGGTCCTACTGCATATGTAACTTATTTCAGTCGCGTAAGTGCTGAATTCTGCTAAAATTAAGAAGGTCAAAATACAACGCCAGCTGAAATGAGTGTGGTGAACGGCGTGCGTTCTCTTTTCGTCCGTATGTATACGCGTGACGTGGGTGCTAGGAATTTACTTCCTAAATGGAACAGGAACAGGCAGCAACCATGGCATTTAATTTCGACGTTCCGGACGTCGAAATTCAATCTTTGTTGTTGCTTTTTTACGTGCACATGCAGTTCTTTTAATTTAATAATCACCGAATCCGAAGTACTACTTCCCACACACACACACACACACACACACACACACACACACACACACGCACACGCACACACACACGCGTGTACGCACGCACGCATACACGCACGCACGCACGCACGCGCACACACACGCACACACACGCACACACATGTACATCCATACAAATATATGTATTACATTCTATTGCTAGACAGCACCGGAGTGTAACGGGAGATGTATGGAAGGAAAGTTTCCAATAAGTGTATTTAACCTTGTAACCTTAGCTTAAATTTGAAGACAAGTTAAGGCCTCTGGGCAACGCAGTAGTGGAACAAAAAAAAAGGGGGGGGGGAGGCTCCGGTTTAATTACGACCACCTGAGGATCTTCAGCATGCACCTAAGCTCTGTACGCAAACGCATTCATTGCACCCACACTGCAATGCGGCCGTTGTGACCGAGAGCTGAACCCGTGACCTGATGTAGAGCAACAGAAGACTGTCATACGGCGGCATTTGATTTCCGCGTGACAACCGAAAGAAGCTGAGTCCTTTTCCGTGGCGTCAGCGTCCATGCGTATATACCATGAAACTGTGTGTTGCGCTTTGTAGTATTAAAATCATAAGGAGTGTTGTATATATAGCACCGTCGAGACCCTTTTGAACCATCTTTGTTGATTTATATATAAATTAAACTGTCTACTTGATTCACAGTACCTATCACAAATGTTCGCAACCCTTTAAAGCGGAAATCTTGTCACAGATTTAGCTTTCTACTTTAACGCCTTTATACTGTGTTCGTTTTCCTCTCCTACAATTAACAGGCCTGTGAAGATTCATCTGATTCCGTCACCACTATCAATTCTGAGTCTTTGGATCTGTTCTTGACATGGCACTGATTATCGGGTCACCCCTTTGCAGTGCTGATGAAAATAAAACCCCCTCAATGGTGCATGTGTTAAAACATGAAATTGACGCCGTTGGCATGAAACTGCGGACTTAATGTGGCAATGTATTCCTTATGCAAACAGGTTTCCAACGGACCCTTACGCGATGAATATCAGCCACCAGTTCATGTGGGGTTCTGCCGTCCTCGTCTCCCCCAGGGTACAAGAGGTATGCTCAAATTTATGCCTGTGGTTGCATAGTTCTGGTGCACGTGGATGACTACTGGAATAAGAGCAATGAGTCAGTCAGGTGGCTTCTGGCTCATACTTTAAGGGTATCCCCATTCTCTTCCGTATGCGTTTGCCGATTTTTTCGAAGGATAATTTCACGTTTTCGAAATGTGAACGCGCGGTGCAAGGTGCCATGAACTTTATATTTGCGGTTTTATCTATACAGTAAAGCCAAGGTCGCTGGATTTAATTCCAATCTGGCTATTTCTATGACCAGTTATCTATTACAATTTCAACTATTATGGCACTTCTTTATTTATTTTTGCATATGACGAACATAATGCCAGACGGCGGTCAGTGCTGTCCCATTGTGCATAAAGTACCACATATTGCGCGTCAGAAATACCGTACTCTTTCAAGTGGATTACGTAATTACGTAACATGTTCCATGCCGGAATCTAATACAGCCGCTTCCACTTTATCATCGGAACCCGTATCGCATCCGGACATAGAGAGCCAGACGATGCGCAGGTAATCTATTGACAATGTATCCCAAGTTCTGCTTTTCGATTACTTCGGGAAATGTGGCGTGGATTAGGTATACAATTGTGCCTTTCTCTCATTTAATAGCGACACATTGAACTTACGGCCTGTCAACAGTGTTTAGGACGACCGGCGATACTTTATCCTCAATGTCCGCTTTTTAAGATCATTTCAACGTTGCCGATCACGATGAAATCTCAAAGTTGTAATCTACAGGGAAATAAAGCGGTATACTAGCTCTGAAAATGTTATCCTGTAGGAAGAAGTACTTACGATTTATGTAAAAATTGAGAACTTGTTAGTGAATTATGTACATAGACCACGAAGAAAACAAAAACAAAGTAGGATGGAAACCAATAAACTATGACATAAGAGCGTTTGAGACACTATTGGATATATCCTGCATTTTTTATTCAAGAAAATCTACACATGACTATATTAGCGGTGACTTTCTGGCTAGCGCTTTTTTGCTTTCTGGAGAGCGCTGGAAATATCCAATATCCAGCTGCATTGCAGCTATCTCAACTATATGCATCAGCATCCTCAGAGCTTCTGAACCAGCAGTCTTCATTGGAGCAGCGCCAGGAGCACAGGCTGTAAACATCTCAATTGCGTTGTGCAAGGTCGAGAGTGATTACGGACTATATGGCCTATATACTCACAGCTAGGTTCTAAACAAGCGACGATTCGTTTATTACGCAAACGACAATCACCCCGAGTGTTGAGCCCTTACTATTTTTTTTCGAAAATGTCTTATTTCTTCCGCAGGACAATCCAGTAGTGGAGGCCTACTTTCCAGCAGGCCAGTGGTGCGACCTCTACACGGTAAAATGACACATTCTTAACGAATAACCTAAAATTCTTAAGTAAAAGCCGATAACAATGTATGCTGGTATATCCGATATAATTGATATAAACAAAGAAATAATAAAAAAAAACTTAACAAAATATCGTGAGCCATTCCACTCTGTGAAGGTGGATGGCCAGCGACGCTGTATAGATGGGATATCTAAATGTACAACGCCGAGATACATAAATGTTTTGGTGTCGTCGCGACCAGCATCGTCGGCTCCGCACCGTCTCTTGAGCGCCGCATCGCGAGCACGTTCCTCTTCTCGGGTCCCCGAGCCGATTCGACGACGCCGCTCCGCGGCGCGGGCGCGCTCCTTTAAGGCGCCACTGCATGCACGCGATTTTCGAGCGACAGCGACAAGCGACGGCGACGAGCGGCAGGTTTTGCCGTCGCGGAGCGCGATCCGTCGCTGTCGCTGGTCGCGTCGCCGGTTTCTGGCCAGCCAGAAAATATCGCTTGTCGCCCCGAAGTCAGGGCGACAACATTCGCTGGGGACAGCAATTGCGCAACATGGCAGCAATCAGACGTCGTCGTCACCATCGTCGTCGTCGTCGCCATCTCCGTGAGGTTCCGTATAAAGTCCAACGGCGATGAAATCGTCACCGCGCGCCGTACGCTGTGTGCGCGAGTGAGCCGGCAATCGCGGCTCACTGTAGCGAACGCGAGGGAGGTAGGCAGGCTGAAAGCGCGCGGTAGTGTCTCGCGCGCGCGAGGCCCGGGGGCGAGGCGACGGAGAGGGACGGGGGGGAGGGGGCTGCGTTCTGATTAGAGTGTACTCGAATACGGTCTAGTACACTCTAGTTCTGATCCATCGGCTGCTGCTCACAGCGCGGCCGCGCCGTATCTTGAAAGCGATCTGCGATGCGGGTGAAGTGCGCGCCCGCGCGGGCCTCATCTTCAAAGCGATGTGCGATGGGGACCAAGTGCATGCGCCGAGTGCCGGTAGAAAGCTTCGTACGCGCTCTCCTTTCGACGTTTAGTTCGCGTTGAAGCGAGACGAGAGACAGCGCGAAGCTGAATTTTCCCGCGGCTCCTGGCACGCTTTCTCACTCGGGCATTTTCGCAGCGAGTTTCCGCGGTCATCGAGCGAGATGCGTTCATGTTTACCTGTGCGCGCGTGACACCGTGCTTGTCTATTTAGTTAGTGAGCGAATGTTTACATCTTTATACGGCCAATTAAACTGCTATCCTTGCTCCGTATAGCTCCCTACTAATTTGCTTTTACAATCGATGCTTCGCCTTTCGGGCGAAACTGCAACTTTTTTTCCCGCACCGCCGTATCCGCGGCGCGACGTAGACGCTTGCTCGCCGCATCGCGGGCCCTTTCTTCTTCTCGGGCCGACGCTCGCATTCCCGCCGCTGTTCTCGGCGTCGTTCCTCGTAAAATTGCTGCTCTTCGGGAGTACGAACCACTCGCGGCCGTCCCACGGCGAAGGCGGAGCTAAAATGAGACTGCAACCTCACCGGCTCGAACGTATGACATTGCGCGCATGCGCGCGTGTGCTAAACGTGGAAATACATTCGAGCAGATGTCGTTTCAACGACACAGATGGCAGCTATAGCGCGCTTTGATGCGAGGGAAACAGATGCGATTATTATAGTTTTTTGCACAGTGGAGCCAGCTGTGGAAGAAGACGACGACGCTCGAGCCATTGCTGATGATGATAGTTTTTGTTCGCGGACAACGGACATGCCCTAGGCATATACAGCTTCGCTGTAAAGACTAAGAAACGAGGAAACGTATGTATAAATATTGATTTTCCTCGACATGATGTCCGTGCTACATTTTGCGTTGTAGATAAGAATATGTTTAGTGTGACCTGGGATATTATTATGATTTGCATTGCCTAGGATAAGGCGGCCGTTGTTTGTCACAGAATGCATTTAGACTTGCGCGTTTCCAATTATTCTGGTCACCATGGAGGCGAATTCGTAGGGGGAAAAGAAACAGGAAAACTGATTGTTAAAGAAACATCAACATATAAAATAAAAGAAAGCGTGACACACACAAACCAACTAAGCCTATGTCAAGACTACATAGAAACGTTGATTCAGCTCTATAGGTGTTCATACACAAGTAAACAATTACACGAAACGATAAGGTCCATGATTGCGGTCACAATTACTTGACAAGCGTCGGTGCAGGGCGTGGGCGTCGGTCGCGTGAGCATAAGTCCCTGCTTGCCTCTTGAGGGGGTATCCGCACCTCAGCCAAGGTGTCGCAGGAGGGGCGGGTGGAGTTGTTGCCTTGAGTCCCATGTTTTCAGGACCAGCGAAGACCACAGACTGGAGGGAAGACGGAGGCCGGGTCTTCGCGAAAGTCTTGTAGCTCGGGCCCGCAGCCTCGCTTCTCCGCCCACCACTTCTGAAGTCCCGAAGCCCGGGCCCGCAACGCGACAACCTTGTTTTTAGTCTTCTCCATCCTCAAGAACCCGTGTGTTCTCGTGATTGGCTGTTGACCGTGGTACCGCTTCCTGCGAGCTCGTGCCGAATCCCACCATTCATTCTCTTTCTTTATAGAGTCACCGGCCGTCCGCCGCATTACACATGCGCACATTAGCCTTTCTACATACAAGTAGGCTTGCATTGATGCAAGCACTTGATACAGTGCTTGGATACTGGCGCTTAAAGAAAAAAATATGAAACGTAAATAAACACTTGACAGAAAAAAGACAAAGTAAGCATAAGCGGTGACTTTTAACTCAAGGTTTCATAACAAACAGATTGTGTAGTATATTGCAACACGTGGTCACACTGAACCAAAATTATTAACAGCCGTTATTTTTCATGTAATGCACGTGATGAATATTCAACACAGGCAGTGATCGTGCTTTGGAAAATATACAAAAGTAGGAATATATCAGCCATGTATCACTTGCATTAGGCGAAGATTTCCAGTTTTGAATTACTAATCTCACTAATCTTGAGTTTGTATGACCACTTGCAGTCATATATTCTTTTAGTTTTTAATAAAAGCTGAAGCTGAGAGTTAGCGCTTTGTTTCTTTCAATCAGCCTCTCCGTATAGCGCTTTTTTTGTGGCACCGGTAGCCAAGAACTGTAACAACTGCGCTCCTCTCTGTATTTTTGAACAGCTATAAATGTGAACTTAAATTTCCCTTTGTGTAGCAGCCACTCTTTTGCGGACACGTAATCAATATGATCAAAGATATATACTACATTTTCTGCACGCACAAGAAAATGAGATCAAGTTAAGCTATATAGAGATTATTTATGCAGCACACTTCTTGTAATATCATGGACATACAAACTCAGTGGTTTTCGTGCACGCCTCCTAAGGCCATTCGCTGTATGTTCTCCTAACTGCAGGGTGAAGCAATCAATCTACATCGTGGAGGATACGTCCCACTAGACGGCGAGAAGGTCCCCCTACACGTCAAGGGTGGTTCCATAATTCCCTTGCTTCGTCCCGACGACGACCAAACTAGGTGAGTGCCGAGAGTTTTATGTTCCGTGCAAGTAAAGATATTTTCGCCGCTTTAGGTTAGCAGCAGCCTTGTTGGGCTCTTAATACCTTTGTCGCGACAGCTGTGTATCTAAGTACAGCTAACGGAGAAATCACTTTGTCTAAAGTTTCCTGTTCAGCTGCACACAACCGCATCCGTCAGCAAAGCTGCCTTTCTTCTTTTTTTAAAAATTGAGAACGAGTGTTTTTGTTCGCACTGAAAGCGTGTCGGAGTAGTCAGCGGAATCAAACGTACGCCTTAACTGTAGGCGCGTGCGAATAGTGATTTTTGAGACCGAATCGAATACGAATTGAATAATGTCAGAACCCAAAAGAATCGAATATCGAATTGCTTTTGAATAGCTTTCGAATAATGACCAGGCTTTATCCCAATTAATATAAAGCGATGTTCACATCCTAGCATTTCTAAAGTTAGCACGTTTCTGTCATTTCATAGTACGTTGTGAAGCATTGTTGATTAAAAGCCCAAATGGAGCATTACGAACAAACAAGATCCCCCTTCCCAGCAGCTTGCCGAACGCGAGCTGCTGTCGTAGAGCGATTTCCCGCCACTCGACAAGCCGCCAGCTACGCGAAAGTCAAGGGCCCCATCGGAGAACCGCGCGCCAAAATCCCGAGACAGCAGCTGCTGCAATAGAAGCCTAAGAAGGAAAAGGTTACCATCACGTGAGTGAGTGAGCTGGGTCGACGCAGAGAAAGGGAACAATATAAGGAACGCGCACAAAATCACCGAAGCCACGAAGAAAGACGATATGAACAAGGTGCGAGAAGCCAACAAGACCCTAAGACAAGAGAACGCGGCACTGCGAACGACCATGAACAACCTCACGAGAGAGATCGCCGAGATCCGTAAGTTGCTGCTGTGCAACAACGAGCCTCTAGAGAGACCCACGCCAAGCACAAGCAAGACCGAGGAAAGAACCCCGAACACCCAGAGACAGCCGTAGAGGAACCGGCACCGAAGAAGCGAGCCGTCGAGGCCACGCGCAAGCAAACAGAAAACGATCGCATCGACAACCTCGAAGCCAAAGTCGAAGCGAGATTCCCCAAACTCGAACAGTCAATCACGGCAAACATCGCACCAGTGACAGCAATGAAACAAACAATGGAGACATATCAAGCCGAGAAGACGAACAGATTCGCCTACATCGAAAGGACCCTACAGCCGATAGTGAGCCACCCGACGTTTGCGCACCTCTTTGGGCAACATCCACCCAACCAGGGAACCCCGTACACGCCAACGTAAGCATGGCCGCCAACGCAACAGCAGTAGCAGGCGTAACAGCGTGGCAGTGGAACTGTCGCGGCCTCGGAAGGAAGAAGGCAGTCATCCAAGAGCACATCGCACATGCCACGCGCAAGCCGGACGTGATACTATTACAAGAAACACTCACCGACGCACCGTCCCTCGCCGGCTACAGAGTGCACAAGGGCCCGCCCGATGGGAGAAGCTTGTGCACCCTCGTCAGGAAGGGACTCACGTTCGTCGAACACGAGCTGCAAAGCAATGTCAAGATCGAGCACACACTCACCGAAATCATCCCGGGCAAGAAGAGAAAAGGAAGCATATTTCTGCTCAACGCCTACAGCAACCCATCGCAGAGAAACAGAGATTCAAGACATTACTGCACAGAGCCAGCACCGCAGCGGGTCGCAACACGCTGATTGCGTGCGGCGACTTCAACGCGATGAACCCAGCCTGGAGCTACAACAAGTACAAAGCAAAGGGCCGTGCCCTGTACCAAGACGCCACGGAACTCGACTTCACCTTCATCACGGGCCCGACGCATCCGACGAGAATCGGTAACTCAGTGTCCCGGGACACCACTCCGGACCTCATGTTCATCGAGAACGACGTCCGGGGCGCGATCACCTGGAGAAACACGGGAACCGACCTCGGCGTACCGGAACACAACGACACCAGCATCAAAATATATGGATGGGTAGACTGGGATGCCTTCCGAGACACCAGAAGAGAGACGGTGATGACGAGATCGAAGACATCGACTCGTGGACGGCCGAAATCACCAAGAGCGTAGGCGACGCGACCAAAGAAATTGAAACGGACGCAGAGATCGACAAAATAGACAGCCGGCTAGCGCATCTCATCGAAGCCAAACAGTCGATACTCAATCGCTTGAAGAAACAACGGCTCAACCGCAGACTCAGAAAGAAGGTGGCGGAGCTCAACCGAGCGATCGAGGAGCACTGCCGCACGCAACAGTGGAACAAGATCTGCAACGCGGCAGACGGGCAGATGCACAGCGGGAAGACGTGAAACCTGCTGCGACACCTGCTCGACAAAGCCAAGACCAAGTCACACCAAAGGAACAGACTGGCCAAGCTCATACATCGGGCTGTGTCGGTACACGGCGCCGACGAAGTCACCAGGTGCATCAACGACCAATACCTGCCGACTACACCCGCCGAACAACACGCGCCGTACGGCTGCTTACCCAACGCGAAGCTCGATCGTGACATCGACGTCGAGGAGATCCGCGCGGCCCTGCACGACTTCAGCAGCCGGTGAGCAGCCGGCCCGGACCTCGTCACGAACAAGGCGCTCAAGAACCTCGACGACAGCTCGATTGAGAACCTGACAAAATACTTCTACAAGTGCTGGAGAGCGGGAGCGCTGCCAAAGCAGTGGAAGACAGCCAATACCATCCTGATCCCCAAGCCGGGGAAGTCGCCGGACACGGACAACCTCCGGCCCATCTCGCTGACGTCCTGCGTAGGCAAGGTGCTGGAGCACGTCCTGTTCAACAGGTAGCAAGATTACCTGGTACGAGAAGGGCTGTACCCAGCCACGGTGACCAGCTTCAGACAGCAGCTAAGCATGCTGGACGCGATGCTGCAGCTCAAATACCAAATCATCGACGACGGCGGCAGCGTCCGCGACAACAAGGTAATCCTGGGGCTCGACCTACAGAGCGTCTCGATAAGGTGAAACACTCGGCGATTCTGTCCCAAGTCTCCAAGCTCAACATGGGCGAAAGATCCTACAATTACATCAAGGACTTCCTCACGGACAGGACCGCCGAGCTACGAGCAGGCGATCTACAGACGCAAGAGAAGACGCTCGGAAGCACCGGCAAACCGCAGGGACGGTCATTTCGCCGATGCTGTTCAACGTGGTAATGATCGGAGTGGCCGAGAAGCTCGCGGACATCGAAGACATCAGGCACATCATATGCGCGGACGATATCACGCTGTGGGTGACCAGCGGCAACGACGCCCACATCGAGGGCACGCTGCAAGCCACCGTCGACGCGATAGAAGACCAGCAGGAAGGCACACTGGACTGAGAGGTTCGCCGAGCAAATCAGAGGTCCTCATACTCCCACCTACGAACAACGGCAGAGGCAACACCAGACAACGCGAATACGAAAAAAAAAACAGAATCGTAATCAAATCCGGCAAAGTAATCCCCAAGGTCGTGAAAATAAGGATCCTAGGCATGGTCGTCGAAGAGCACGGAAGAAACGGCGAGACCATCGCCCGTCTCACGGAAAAAGCGGCCAACGCGATGCGACTCCTCAAACGAGTCACTTCCCGGAAGGCTGGGCCGATGAAAGAGGAGAGCCTAATCAGCCTCGTCCAATCCATCATCATCCGCCACGTCGCGTACGTTCGCAACATGAACGCAAAAAAAAATCAACGTAACCATCAGCAGAGCGTACAAGACGGCGCTGGGACTGTTAGAGTCCACGAGAATGACTCGCTTCTTACAACTCGCGATACACAACAAGCACGAAGAAGTAGCTGAAGGGCAGCGGACCGCTCAACTGGAGCGGCTGTCCACGACCAAAGCGCCCTTTGGCTTGGACGACCAAAGCTGTCCATGACCAATACTGGGCGACCTGGGAATAGGATGCTCGAACGAGGCAGAGATGAAGCTCCCCGTCCCCGAAGAGGTCCGGCACCAGACCAGAATCGACCGCATACCCAATAAAATGAATCCCGAGTTCAACAAGGGAACAACAGCGGCGACGGCCAAGGCTCTCATCGACCTGCACGCCCACGACGAGCACGCGCGGTACGTGGACGCGGCCGAATACCAACAGAACGCCTTCACAGCGGTCGTCATAGAGGCGTCGACTGGCGCCACGAGGACGGCAGCGAGCGTGAGAAGCGCCGTAGCTGAACAAGCGGAGGAGGTGACCATCGTCCTGGCTATCGCCGACGCAGACTGCCACACGGTGCTGAGTGACCCGAGACATGCGGTGCGAAACTTCCCCAAAGGCCAAATCTGCAGGGAGGCCGAGGGCGCACTGCGAGCGGCCAAACTTCAACACATAAAAGTAAGGATTAGGTGGTTCCCGGCGTACGCGGGCGACGCGTCGGAGCGCAGTGAGAACCACAACGAGATGGCACACGCAGCGGCGCGAGCGCTAACCAACCGCGTCCCGGCGACAGACCGTCCGTCGTGGTTTGAAGCCAAGGACCGCATGACGGACTACAACATCACGAAAGCCTACCGCCTGGCTCGCAGGACTCTCCCACCCCCGTACCTGAGGCAGAGTCGAGGGGAAGCGGTACTACTGAGACAGCTCCAGACCGGATCACTACCGAGCCCGAGACTGATGCATCGCATGTACCCCGAGACATACCCGACCCATATGTGTAGGGTCTGCCGGAGGGAGACGGCAGATGACACGCACATCTTGTGGGACTGCATCAAAAATCCAGAGGAAGCAAAATCAAGAAGGATCTCGCCGAGGTTCGAGGCAGGCGCGAAGAGCTACGACAAAGACCATCTGCTCTGGGCCGTCCAGCAGGTACCCGGGGCGCTCGAAAGGGAGGGACTCAGCGAGCCGGCAACGGCGAGCGGAGATCCGCGCCGAGAAACGGCAACCTCGTAGACGACGTAGGCCCTCGTCGGGGCGCGCGAGCGCCCAACTGCAGGCACAAATAAAGTGTGCTCCAATCCAATCCAATCCCATCAATTGGCTGTAAAGTGTTGTATGGGGGGTACGGCAGTGATGGCCTGACTTGCCCACGTGATATCATATAGGTTTGCTTTAGCTTAGTACCATGGGTAGCGAGGAGGGTATGCCGTAGGATGCAATTTACGGAGGATGTGCTAATTGGGAAACGGGCCAGTTTGTACTTGCCTCCAAATGACCAATTCCTCTTTATTTATTGTTTGGTTTCCGTCTCCAGCCCTCGCTTCCCTCGCGGCAACAAACAATTTCGCCGATTTGGCACAGGGGGCATCTACGCTTAGGCGTGAATCAAGTTTGACGCTGGCTCTTGACGATGCTTGCCTTGTTTCGGCTGCTGTTTTCAAATGTTACAAAAACGAAAAGTGTCATAGGAGGACCGCGCCTGTATGAAAGGAATTTTAGATTCTAGAGAGTAATATCAGTAACTGTTTATTGCAGTACTGCAAGAAAGGTGGAGCTTTTCGTCTGTCCTGACCAGAACGGAGAAGCAACGGGTTTCCTGTACTGGGACGATGGCATCACTTACTGTACGTACTTCCGTCTGACTTGCGCTCAGTTTTCACCTCTGCAAACATACAAACGATCTCACGTGACTGAGCTTTATCCTGGCTTCACAGCTTGAGTGATGATGGCACAAAACAGGCGGGGCACAGGATGGCGGGGACTAGATGCCAAGTCGACCCACAGTGACAAATGCTTGCATTGGAAGGATGAACCTTCAAGATTTGCGCATCTGCAGCCTTTGCATTGCGCAATACATTTGCACCTTCACAGACGTAGACAAATACAAAACGAACCTAAAATATTTCGTTTACACGTAAAAGTATCCTTTAAAAAATATTCCGCTCCCTTCGTCTCAAGCTTGAGAAACAAACGGTATTAGTATATTATCTACAGCTCTCGGAATACTTTGCGGGGGCTGACAATGAGCATGAAGTGCGCCTCACATCTTCAGACTTATCACCGACGCTTGAAGAAATAATATTTTTGTAATGCAAATAGGTTACATTAATGCGGTATACAGTAAGATTGGAATATACGAATGTCGTCCGCAATTTGTCGCGCGACTGGCCGCTCGAGAAACTTTCCGTATATTCATGGGCTTCTTTCACGCTCGGAAAAACACTTTAAGTAGCATATATTGAGCAACAGAAAACTCTATCGGGATTTTTTCATGTTCTATAATTCTCACAGTGAAAGGTTTCATCTAATTATAATATTTCAGAAATTGATTATTTAATTAGGACTAATTATGTAATTAAGCGGAACGCACAAAATAAAATGCGTATCTCCAAGGGACGGAAAACAACGTCACCTTGGTTTTGTCCAGTTACGTGGCATTTGCATATTTTTAAAGTTTCGCAAATGTTACCTGGGACACCCTGTATAGCAGACATATACCTAAATATATGTAGATCATCACAGGGACACCGACGGTGTGACGACGGGGAAGTTCGCTTGGAGTGTCCGCATAATTGCTATCGCAATAAAAAAAATGATGGCTTTCCCGTAATCGATAGTAGACGTCAACATGAAATGGCTACCGGTAAAACAGATTAGTGCCGTGTGGCAGGCTTGAAAGCTTACTGAGCCGAAATGAACCTGTTTTGAACTGAACCTCGTTGGAAGTCTCGTCCCGGCCGAACAACCACCCGTGGCGCGCCAGACGCTGCCACGGGTGCCACGGTCACACAGCGCGGCGCCATCTCTCGAAGGAGGCGGCACAAAACTCGGGCCGCGGAACTCACGGACCGCTGGCGTTGAAAAGAGTGCAGGAAACCCTGTCTCAGCGCCAAAAGATGACAATCAAGTGTATGGTGTCCTGTATCTGCCTTTTGAACGTCGCTATTGGAAATGACAAATTAAACTTCAGCGCAAAAGAAGTTACAGCTTGAGTGATTTTGTGAACAAACATTAGGAAGAAATCGGAAGCAATACTTTTTTTGTAACTTGTTTGGACAGTACATAGCGTATGTAATGCAGTCTTGTACAAGTTGTTGGTAACCAGAGACCACATTTTCTCAAGTTTTGGCTGTCTGCCCGAATGATCTCGTTTCGCTCTCGCAACGATGCCCCGATGTTCTCGTTTCGTTTTCGCCCCATTCTCGTCTTGAGTGCCCGGATAACGGCTCTGAATTTTGGCTCAAGGTTTCTTGAAGGTTGCCGACAACGGGAGCTAAAAGCATTTCATGCTTCAAAAGATTTCCGGAAAAGACAGCCAACCGGCTCTCCTGTTATGGTTCCGTGGTTTTAGGAACATATGCATTTCCTACGGAAGCGTTTCATTGCACTTGGAATCAATAGCACTATATATTTGGGAGAATGTACGAGTAGGTTTCAGAATTTCGAGATCAATTTTCGAACTTTCAATTCCCGGGGGTACCCTACCCGCTTCGTATGGCGTTTATGAGTTCTTCATCAAATGTACTCCTCAATGGTTTGATCATTATTCTCATGTCAGCGACTTACCTTGCACATATAACACGCTTGATGATTTTCGTGTTCCTGTATAGTAAACATTTCCAAGGATGATAATTTTTTTAGTGAGCTCATTTTTTTAGTAATCGGAGGTGAGCTCCAGTAGAAGTTAACAGAAGATTTAATAACGGTTTGCATGCTGTATGATCCCAACTTTGTCGCTTCTAATATGCCGAATTCTGTGTTTTTCAGATAAAGACATGAGAACGGCGCCAGCCATACGTCTCAACTTCACTTTAACCAAGGTAATTAATGCTAACGGGTTAAACCTAAGTAGGCGCATTATATTGCAGGGATGGCAAAGTGATGTTACATACCAGCCACTTCATTCGCGAAAAAGACGACTACCTTTAATCAGGTTTACGAAGTTTATATCGCGATTATTGTTCCAATACAGAAAGAGTTAAGAAATATTGTTAATCCAGAAACGACACGGGTAACTGTTGATTGACAAGAGACATTGCAAGGGAGAGACCTCATTAACCCTTCCCGTGCCAAATGTTTTCTGAAAACCACCAAACAATTCAAATATTTGACGACTCATTCATTGTGATCAGCTTTTAATTATCCGATAGCTCCAGCTTACTGGTTACTTTTTGTTGTATTTTATTAGTAAATAAAAGCTTCGTCAATTGCCCTACATGTCTAACTTTACAATCGACATACGGTACATTAGGGCTGTGGACAATGAGGCGGCTCACGCACTCACCTAGATCGCTGAAACCAGTTCCCCTGCGCAAACGATACATTGGGAGAGCTTCGTGACGGCGCAGCTTCATGAAGCCGGGTTGCACGCGCTACTCAATAGCACTCGTTCTCTCCGAATGCAGCTGTTTGTTCATCTGTGTGCATCAAGACCACTTTGGTATGACACTTCAGCGAAGCTAGCTCAGCCTTTCCGACCCGTGGCCTACCGTCGTGCTGTGTTGCATTCATTGCACATTATCTGCCACCTAATATCCCAGCTACGCAGCGCCTCGTCGCGCAGCGCTATGTATGACCGCACGCGAACGCCGACATACGTAACTAGACTCGCACTTAACTGCCGTGCCAAACGCCAAAGTGATGCGTCACACCAATTCCCGGACTCAGCCTTTCCTGCCTCCAGGACGACGCTTCGACCCCGTGCACATCGACGTGGTTGGTCCACTTCCTTCATCACGCGGTTGCAGCTATATACTAAACATTGTGGACCGCTTTACGCGGTGCCCATACCAGATATCACTGCCGAACCTGCTGCCCAAGGTTTAGTGTCCGCCTGAGTCGCACGCTTCAGTTGTCCCCGGACTGTCACGAGAACTTGCGGGCGGTAGTTTGAATCCGCCCTATTTACGTCCGTCGCTCAATTCTCACTGCCGAAACACAGCTCATTACCCTTGCGCAAACGGCATGATCGAGCAATTACATGGCCAGCTGATGACAGCCCTTATGTCACGCCTCAACCGCGAACATTTTCCCATAGTACTGCTTGCTATGCGAGCGGTCTATCGCAATCAACTAGGCAGGTCAGCGTCGGATCTCGTTTTGGGTGCTCCTTTGCGGCTTCCTGGTGACTTCTTTACCTCCAAGGATGCATCGCCCCAGCCAGAACACTACTTTCTGCGCCTCCAGGACTGCGTGAAAGTTCTGTACACTATCAGACCGCGACACCTTCGTGCATCTGACCTCACGTCTGCCACTTGTGTCTTTCTCCTGCGTGATGGCCTCAAGGCACTTTTGACGCCTGGCAATGACGGGCCATTTGGCGCCCTTAGACGGACGCCCAACTCGGCAATGATTCTTCAGGGATGGTCGTGAGGTGGTCGTTAATCTGAGTCACGTAAAGCAACCGGCCTACCTAGAGACGCCTCATCACACCTCACCTGCGAACATCGATGTCACCACAGTGACTTCCCATGTACCGTTGAGTTGAGATCGTTTTGCCGCCGTGTACACTTTTACGTCCCGTTTAGGTGGGGAACATCTTCCGACATCTAGAGGACGCTTGAAGAATTAGCAAGTACAAGACGAGGAAAAAAAATAGTTGCGTGGTTCGTGGAGGGCGCACGAGCAGGACACAGCTGGCAGATAGGCTTCGAATTTAGACGCTTCGTCCTGGTGTGCCGTTTCAAAACGTCAATCTCGTTAACCTCACTGCCTTTTCTTGTTTCTCGCTCTCTCTCACATGACAATGAATAAACAATGCTCTACCACATGGTATGGGCATGGTCATACTCGAGCTCACACCTATCCCACATCCAACAACATGGCAATGGGAGGCAGCGCTGTGCTACTCCGACTCCACGGACCAGCCCGAACTGATCGACCGAGGGAGACTGGCAGCTAAGACAGCTGGGCTCCTGGACAGAGGGGACAACTCACTGCAGAGTGGAGTCGCTGTTCATGCTCGCATGCACTTCTGCATAAAGTTCATTCTCTCTCCAGTCATTTCTTGCTTTAACATCATCTTCTCTAATTCTTTTGCATTTCCTCAAGCGCATTTTAGATCGGAAATCCTCATATGTGTCACCTCCGCTGCTTTCGTTCGCTGTAGTCTCTATTATTTGCTCTTAAAAACACAAGGTTTCATGGGCACACTTCAGCTGGCAGAAACAACCGATTTGTTGAAACATAATATGCATTGCGCATTTTTCAAACTTCATTACAATGGCTGTTTTTAAAGGGAATGTCAAATTATGTAGTGAAAAACAGTGATGACAGAACAGCAACAGTTCAGTAATTTACACATCCTCTGGTTGCTTTGCAGGAGCAAAGGATATCGAATTTGACCATATCAGCTGTGGAGAATAGCTACAAAATACAAGCCGAACTGATTATTAACTCTGTGACCATGTGCAATGCAGCTTCTTCTCCAGCTTCAGTGTTGTTGGATGGGAAGACAGGTGCCAACGCAACATACGACTCAAACCTTCAGGTATGGAAACCTCCGATACATGACCTGAACCGCCTTAAATGTTACTGCTTGAACTAAAATCTGCTTGAATGTGACTGGCGCTTTTGGGGCGTTGCGCAAATGTTCTCACGGAATGGTCTCAGGGAAATATAGCCGATACAGAAAGTGATATGAAGGCGGAATTTCAATTAGTAATAATAATAATAACATTAAATAAACTCACGTAGCCCATGTGGTTTGGTACCATGCCGCAATAATAAATATTTTCTTCATTTCCAACTTCTTATCAATGCATACGCTTATTGCGAGTGGAGACCACGGTACAATTCGCAGGACAAACACGAAACGTCATTCAGCACGGCTTCTTTGCGAAAGAACGCACGTCTGACTGATTTTCTTGGCCAAGGCATGGCTCCCACTAGCGATGAGGAAGTACTAAAAATTGCAGGTGTTTGTGAATAGCAGTTTTTGAGATCATATCAAATAGTGCCAGAAGTTAAACGAATACGAAGCAAACAGTGCATAAGTGATTCGAAACGAAGCAAATCGAACGGATACTGAATAATTTTTGAATAGATTGTGCATGAATGTAGAGCATTATGGCCAAGAATTTTCACATCCTGATATTCACAACAGAGAGTTTCTCTCATAACACTGTGCATTATAAAACAAGTTTCTTTTAAAGCACAAATACATCATTAGGAGCAACTGTGCTAACTGTTTTAAAGCTATGCGCACTTCGAAGCTACGAGTTCATGAAGTGTTATATACTGTTTACAAAGATAACATTGTGGGGGGGGGGGGCAATTAGTTTCGGCGCACACCTTCGCGACCAAGCCAGACAATTATGTAGCCTGCGGCGATGCATGGGGCTGCTAATGTATATGGTATGTTACAATGAAAGGTTTTCTGTTTAAATCCGATGAGAGGAAACAGGTGCTGTATTTGTATATGGCACTAAAGAATACCAAGGGTCGAATGCCGCTTCTAAACAACATTTCATTAGGAGTGATTTCATGTAGATGGAAACGTCTAGCTGCCTGAGAGAGGCAGCGTGCTCTAGTACATTATACCAGGTGTTTCTGTGAAGCCCTTAAGCAATTTTTGAAAATCGCCTGTGGCAGATGGCACAATTCTAGTCGGTGAGCTGTCCACTCGCAGAAGCGAACATTACTTGCACGATAAATCAAACTCCATAATCGACGAAATAACAATTCACTAATAAAGTTGTCAACTGATTACTTTACGGCATACATTTAAATTTAGGAATTGTAGCCGGTGAGACGCAAGACATGTCCACGTTTTTTTTTTCTTCGTGGGGTTACCACGCAGCATAACGTCATAATGGAGCTAAATATAAGCATGCATTCTCAGCAGCATTATCGGCCATATAAACTTGCAAACATTCGCTTACTATGTAAATTAAGAAGCACGTTTCCACGAAAACATGAACCCATCTCTCTCGATGACCGCGGAAACTCGCTGTCAAAACGCTGCAGTCAGGAAGCGCAGCAGCAGCAGCAGCAGCTAGTGAATTCACCTCCATGCCGTCTCTCGCTTTAACGCGAACTAAAGCACAGCACATACGAAGCTACCGGCACTAGTTGCACCTTGAAGATGATCGCTTTGAAGATCAGGCGCGCGCGAGAGTGCACTTTCCCCACGTCGCCGATCGCTTTCAAGATAGGGCGGCCGCGCGGCCGCGCCGTAAGCAGCCGCCGTCGGTGTAGAACGCCCCGCTCTCCCTCCCTTACTTGCACCCCCGTTCCTCGCGCACGACAGAAAAGCGCGCTTCGGCCCAGCCTTTCTTCCTCGCACGCACGAGATTGAGCCGTGATTGTCCGCTGACCCTCGCAAGCTTTCACTCGCACGTCAAGCGTCCGGCACGCGGCAACGATGTTACCTTGTTTGGACTTTATGCGGAACTTCACAGCGACGTCCACGATCACGGCGACGGCGGAAGTATACTTGGAGTGTCCATATAATTGTTATCGCAATAAAACGATTACAAGAACATACAAAGAACAAAAGCGTTAGTTACAATTACAAATGCACGTATCCTTCTGTTCCCCGAGAATGGATCAAGTCACTGTACACGAGAAAATTTTGTAGAGACTTGAGAACGAAACTGCGATTGTTGGGTTATGATTACTTACCACAGACTGCACATAATATGTGTCGGAGATAACCAGCCGCATTTGTCGACGATGATGATGACAGCGTGACGTCGACGGTAACGACGGTGGTATGATGGTTTCGTATCGCGTACCACGAAGGGGATAACTATTTTTATGCTGCTGACATCAGATAAGACGATATAATGATTATACCTACTACAGAATACACGGGATCTCTAGGTAGGAAACTCTTCTTAATTTGATATAGGTGAAGGTGAAGAATATCTGTGTTGGTAATATTTGCCGATTCCGTGAAGGCGGATGTCTGAACATTCTTGTCTGTAGTCACAGAAATAAAGAAATTAAGTTAAATGGGCGGTAGGGATATTTGAAAGGTACTGTTAAAATATTAAGACTTGCTCACTTTTCAAAATTAGCGGCTAAAATACCGTTTTGCTTTCTTGCAGGTTCTCAAGATGGAACCGCTATCCATGGATGCCATCAGCCATGACATTGTTATAACATTCTAGATAATTGCAACTGAACGCAAGAAAACCAAATTCATAGCATCGGCGTCTCTTTTGTGTAAAGAACCACCAATTTGTACGATGCAAAGTATGTTAAGTTTATGACCACACGTTCACTTATTTGCACCAGAATAAAAGAATTAAGTTCTGTGATTTCCCTCTATATTTTCTGCTGACAGTCGTATCGGATAACTTTGAGGTCTGTGGTCACAAAGGAAAGACACATTTATTGCAGTTTACGAGATAAAATAAGGAGTGAAATGCATGTTGAGCTCATAAATTATATATTAGGAATTATTATTTATTCCAAATTTTTTTTACCACATCTTGGTGAAATAAATATACACAATTCTACATCCTTGAAACGGATTATTTGCGTATTTCTCAAGCGGAGTCTACTTCTGCGATGTCCTCCGCTCTAAATTTCCTCGTCTTGACAAATACGGCTTTCCGCTTTAGGACGAAGTTATGCGCACACCTCATGTTAATGGCGCATAAATAGGAAAGAGAGAAATGAGGTGTGAATGGCAGGAAGGTTCAGCAGAACAAATACATCTGCTTTTCAACCCTTACACTGGCTGAGGGGTAAAGGGAGAGAGAAATCGTTTCTATAGTTGAGCTTGCTGGTTGTTCATCGTACAGGGGGATAGCGCTGAAATCCTACGAAGATGAACAGAGAGGACTGTGGTGTGTGTGTCCACTTCGTGTCTCTCTTTCTCGTCGTAGGATTTCTGCACTGAACCCGGTACGAGATAGAAAGGCAGAAAGGAAAGCTGAGAAGGCAAGTGCGTGCACAAAAGGAGATAAGATAACACACGAGCACACAGAGACTCGTACACACAAAAAGATGCATGAGTGTCAGACTGCATACTTAATGGCCTCACTTGAGCGTAGTAAGCTCATTAGTGCATTCATCGCCCTCTGCTGAGAGGACCGCATCAGCTTGCCTTACAAGATTATCGGCTCCGATACTGGCCCGTTGCCACGTGAGTTAGCGCGGTTACAAGAGATAGTCTGTAATGCTGCAGCTATAGGAGAATTGCAAGGAACCTGTTTTTTCCCTGCGGCAATTGTCCCAGGCAGCACTGTCCACTATTCCCACGTGACAAGTGCAGATATTCGCAAAAGCTGCACAATTCATATTCGACAAATAACTGTTGTGTCGGTGAGATGCAATCCAGGTGAGAGACGGAGCTGCAAGGCAGAGGCCAGGGGATGTGCACGGGCGTTCCAAATACCTGGAGTGTTTTACGTGGTTACTTGGACGGTGTGTTATCATGTACCAATGTGGTACCCGCCCTACAGCGTGGACCATATGCGATGAACTGGTATTGTCAACGTCTGTGCGCGCTTTTTACTTAATCTCATTCCTTTTATTTGCTGTTATGCTTGGGCACCCTGTGCTTTGTTTTGTTTTTTTTTTAGTTCAGCCACTGTACAGTTGTTTTAAACTTATTTTGGAGTTTCCATTGTACTCAACAGCTCATGGTTACACCCCCCCCCTTACTCAATGCGCGACAAGGCCTGTTAGGTATTTTATAAATCAAATAACAATAAAATAAAAATAAAATAAAACATTGCTAAGAAAAGTCGTACGCAACGCCATCGGTGCCCCTCCATCACTGAAACCCTCGTTACTACCGTTGGAGCGTAGCTTTAAAGCTAGGCTCCAACTACAACTGTGCAATGACATAGCTTGGAACAAGTAAGTGAAAACGATGCCAAGGAAAATAATTATTCCCTTAAGCATGTACTTTCTGCCTTGACCACAAGTGTAAAATAAATGCCGTTATTGAATAGAATGAACTTGGTCGAAGACCTCCGCATAGTGTCTGCAGGTCGCCTCGTGTGAACACAAAAGCAATAATGCACGAGATACGCCCTCGCTCCCTTTCTCCCGCACGGTTTGATAAAATGCTGCTTAATCCCCTAGAGTGTCATGTGCCTCTCTACATTTTCTTCTTTCTCAAGCGTGCAGTACGAGGCAAGAATCACAAGCCTGGAACCTTTATTTCTGCATCTGTTATGTTTATAAGCAGTATGTGTCAATCATAGGACGCATTTGATTGTTTCTAAGCAACGTATGTCATTAACAACACGCATTCAAACGCGAATCAGGATGCCTGAAGTTCCGCATGAACAAAATATGGCGCTCCTTATTGATGACAAGTGCGCTTCAAGAGGTTCACGGCTAGTCCTTAGGCAAACACTAGAAAACGCAAGAAACATCTCAATCTACGTAATGAAAGGAAAATGAGCGGAAAGCTGTGACAAAGCAATGACGTGCTTAGTCCTCGAGTTCGAGGAAAATGTTCGACAGCACATATTAAGCATTGCAGGAGCAACAGTGTAACCGTGTAACGTCATAGCGAGAAGATTGAAGTTATGTGACTTCTGAAAAGCGATCAGACGACCGAATATACTAGCGATATTTTTGCAGTAGAGCAGAGTGCGATAATCCCTGGCGTTTGCAGGCGTCGTTTCCGTTTTTCTAATGCTTCGATTTACGGCGTTGCCCACTGAAACTAGATGTCAAATTTCGTTGAATTAGTCAGAGGCGATGCGATGCGAGAGAAGTCCTTGACAAAACGCCGATAATGGGCTAAGGAATGTGGCACATGGGCTAAGGAATCTGCTCGCTGCCTTCTTGTGAATGGGCTGCGGGAACTTAGCGACGGCAGCTATCTTCTGTGGGTCGGGTTGGACTCCGGACTTTATGATGACATGGTCTAGAAACAGGGTTTCTTCGTATGATAAGTGGCACTTTTCTGGCTTCAGAGTGTGTTCAGATGACTTGATCACCCCTAGTACTGCCTGAAGTCGCCTGAGGTGATCGTCGATTTTCATTGCAAAGACGACGTTTTAAAACGTAAGCATTCTTTGGCGAGTAATCCAGCAACACCTGTCTGTAATGCGAAAAGTGTAACGCCATTTATCAGAAAAAAACGTAACTTGCGAAATTCAGACATTTAATCGCTATAATAGTGTAAATTTAGATGACGGGAAGCTTGATAAGTGATAAGGAACAATTGAAAAAAAAATCGCGCAGGAACTCCAGCGGGAGGTGTCTAAATATGCGGAAGCATTGTGCCACTTGCTCATCCTCACGAAGTCTGGTGTCATTACTAGAGTTCTGGCCCACGATCCGGCCAGTACAATCGACCGCGCTGCGGCGACCCGAACTCGTGCGGAAGGCAGTGCAAGGTGCATTGATAATGCAAGCAAAATACTGCTAGTGGCGGCGCCATGTGCGCTGATGACGTTCCGATCATCATAAGCCGTTATCCCTCTTTAGCTCCTTGTGCATCCTTGTCGAGCTATTACGAACCGTGATCAAAGGACTCTGGCCGTGGCACGGATCGATCAAACGTGCTGTGGTACCGCCACGCAGAGCGTACCTTGAAAGCGATCTGCGAAGCAGACAGAGCGTGTCGACTGCTTGTAACTCCGCGCGCTGTTTTCGCCGCTTTGTTTACGTTGAAGTGCCAGGCAGCATGAAAATAAAGTCGCTTGCTGCGGTGGGCTGAGGGACAGACAGACGCGCGGACAGTTTTCTCGTTGGTTAAGCATAGAAATGGTTACGCATTTAAAATTGACCACAGTGAAAACCATGGTCGTGAGGTCACCTTGAAAGCTTACTTTCCTGCATTACGGCCTCATGCGCAGAGAAGCCTGCCGTGGGGCTGCCGAGTATAAAAATAAGCTAACTGAATGGTAGATATGATAGTAGTTTAATAATAATAAACTGTTGGTGGCATTAAAAGAAACTGATGAGGTCGCCATAGCCGGGTCTACGTTGAAACAAAAAAAAGGACAAAGAGAAAATAAAAAAGGAAGAATCAGCTGTGGCGAAACCAATTGTAACGGCGTTCCGGCTCAGATGAAACGATGGCATTAAAGGGGTCTTGCAATTTCCTGGCAACTCAACTCCACACCATTCAGTACATGGATTTCATTTCTTCGGCACCGAAAAGCGATGGGTAGACATGCATAAGCTAGGAAAAGCCATCGGTCAAAAGCGAAGTAAAAGCAGAGCCAAAGAATGCTTACGAATTAGTAGACAATTTCTCAGAAATTGTGTAGCATTTTCCAGGAAGAAGGGACAACTCTGCCGCTTCAAGCCAGAGAAGACTGTCTTTATGACATGCTATAATGTTGCAGGTGCAGAGCAGGAGTCCGAACTTCGAACTTGAACAGGCCATCTTGATTGATAAAGGTGGTCTTCTCTCGATACCTCACATCGAGTTTAATTTACCAGCAACCAGTCTTGAGGGTCATGAAAGAAATATATTGCGCGTTCAGTAGCTCCAGTGCGTCGTCCATGCATGGAAGAGGGTATACGTCCTTCTTTGTGGCTTTTAAAGGAGAAAAATACCCACGCAACAACGCAGAGCTCCGCCCTTCTTTACTAAGACCGCAGGAGACGCCCATCGGCTATTCTACAGCTGGATGATTTGATCGCGCAGCGTTTCGTCGGCCTATTGCTTTATGACTTCTTGCTCTCGCAGAAAAACTTAGTACAGGCTTTGACGGAGTGTGGAGTGAACTCTTCCGTTATTATACAATGCTTAGCAAACGGTGCTTGTCGAATCCTTCATGACGACTAAAAGCAGTCCTTGTATTCTAGAGCTTTTCTTAGTTATGTCTGGGGTAAGAAAAAATACAGAAAACTGGTTCAGGAACATCGACCGTCGTTGTAGATTCGGTGGAATCCGCGAGGACAAGGGTGTGGCTGGCTGATCTAACTTTTTGCATGTATGCGATTGCCGTGCTCATGCTCAGGTGTCTATAGTCGTGGCTAAACTTCGTCACCCGTAGTTACGCTTTTCCTCGGTGAAATTACACGATTCATCTTGAGACAGCGATTTCACCTTAGAGCAGCTGTTGTTGGCCGCTTTTGGCGAAGCCTTCCGTGTCTTGCGTGTCTTCTGCGCCAACAGAAATAATTCTGGCGCAAGGCGGCATAGCAACTTGATCTTCAAGCACACTCAAGGGACGGTGACCTAGAGAGCTTTCCGGCGGCGTCGCTTGGTCCTCGGATAGCGTTATCGACTTG
The DNA here is from genome assembly GCF_013339745.2 of Dermacentor silvarum. NCBI lineage: Eukaryota > Metazoa > Arthropoda > Arachnida > Ixodida > Ixodidae > Dermacentor > Dermacentor silvarum. The sequence continues at coordinate 113,818,127 of NC_051156.1, read as the reverse complement.
TACTTCAGGTCGACGATTGCGCCGTGTTCGTTCAGGAAGCTCGTACCGAGAATTACGTCTCGTGAGCACTGCTGCAGGATAATTAAGGTTGCAGTGCAGGTGTGGCCATGAACGGTAGTTCTTGTTGTGCAGATTCCAGTCGACGTTATTAGATGTCCTTCAGCTATTAGGATTAGAAAGCCTTCCTAAAGAGTCTTCACTTTCTTTCACTTGGGGACGAACGGTCCACTTATGACCGAGTGGTAGGCTGCTGTGATACTAGACAGGTGATGTTGTGGCCATCGATAAGCACGTCTAGTTGAGTGGTCCTTTGTCTTGCACTGTAGCTAGGTCGTGGCGTCGCATCAAGTCTGCATCACACTGTCCAAGTATGCTACGTCGTGTTGTCAGGACTTCTTTAGGCGGAGTTCACTTGGCTTCAGGGCTTCGTTCGGGTGTCGTCGCTACGTCGCGTCTGCAGCGAAGTATCTTATGCATTTCTATGAACAGAAATCGCACCTCCATTGATTGCTGCTCTGAGTTTTTCTGATAAGGGCTAATAGACTGGCCCAGAGTGAGGCAAGTGTGCAGGTGGCGTTGCGGCGAGACGTGATCACCTGGTGACGGTGAACGGGAAGGACGTCGGGGTGTCGACGGTGTTGAGACGAGGCAGTCGGCGATCTCCCGAGGTCGCTTGCCTTGATGCTGACACCGCATGTGGATGGCGAACCATCGCAGTCCTATATCGTGGTATGGGCACCGGTGGTAGACGTGGCCCGCTTCTCCGCAGTAGTGGCACAGAGAGCGGTGGTCGGGAGCGTGCCAGATATTCGTCTTCGTCATGGCGTTGCACGGGACCGAAGGGTGGGCCCGCTGGAAGAAAGATGGCTCGGGCGCGGAACAATCGGAGGAACTTGGCGGCGGGCGGCGGCGGTGTGACTGCAACCTCACCGCTTCCGGGTGAGGTTGCAGTCGTTCGGGCTGTTTACCGGGAACTCCCAGTGACCACCAAAGTTCTTCTTTCACGATGTACGTGATCGAGGCGACCTGAGGTAGCGACGTAGGAAACATTTTGCTCAGTTCATCGCTGTTTACTGGATGTATTCGGAGTCTACTGCTTGGATTTCGCACTTCGGCGTGAGCACTTGGTCGTTATCATACCTAGTGCACATTTACAATGTCTTCTCGATGGCCGTTGCCTCCGTCGATAAATTATCTGAAGGCCATGGGCGGGTTGCGAATTAATCCGGTGAAGAGGTCTTGCTTCACACGGCCCTCATCTAGAAACGAACTTATTTTGTTATGGTGAAAGCCTTATATGTCTCATTGTTCAGTCGACCTTCAAAGTCCTTGAGCAAAACCCGTGTCTTCGAAGCGAAATCGCACACGATGACAACTGGGTGTAGTAATTCACTTGCTACACCGACCCGACATTGCGTCTTACCAAACGCTCACGCGACCACTCTGACGGTGTGCGGGGCACCTTCGTCCTCGTCTTCTACGAGTAAGGAAGCAACGCTCACCCAACAATTCTGATGGTGGGCGGGTCAAGCACGCAACGTTCGCGCAACAATTTTGATGGTGCGCGGGTCACCGCCGTCATCGTGTTAAGATAAAGTTAATTAAGGCAGTCGAACTCACGACCGTCGGTGGGAGTCGAACCCTCGAGCTATGTGGACGTCGAACCCAACACCTTTGGCGTTAATGCGAAGGTAATTAAGGCACATTTAATCAACATAGAGTTAATAAGGTACTCATGCCCACGACCTTTGGTGGGAATCGAAACCTCGACCTTTGATGGGAGTCAGACCCACCACCTTTGGTGTTAATTGCGGCGAGGATCATTAAGACACAGTTAATTACGGTAGCGTCTATTAAGGCACTCGAACCCACGACCTTTGGTCGGAAAGACAATAACAACGCATTCGAGTGAGACTGTCAAGTAATTTAATTAACCTCTCTTGATCGCGTAGGCTTTCGCCTTCACCCTCTTTGGTGCTTGCTAATGACTGTCAATTTTTTTATATGTTCCGGTCAGCGTGGCGGAGCAGGCGAGAAATCTCCTACGTGAAGATTGCAATGTTCTCATTCGGCAGCTGCACAGAGGCTTCTAGCTCAGCTGCAGCCCGTTTCTTGCGCACGATGCTCGTGAACTTCTGCACGAAGCCACTGCGAAACTGGTCCTACGTTGTTAGGGCGGACTCTCGATTCTCCAACCAAGTCCTGGCGGCATCTTCCAATGAGAAATAGACATGTCCCAGTTTGTCTTCGCAGTTCCAATTAGTAAACGTAGTGGTCCTTTCGAAGGTCTCCAGCCAGCTTTCCGGGTCTTTAAACGATGCTCCGCAACTGCGTTACCCCTAGTGCGTGGTGCAGGACTCTTGCAAACAGAGTAAACTGACTAATCCATGTAAGTCCTTCGACTCTTGGCTGGCAGTGTCGAGCCGCCATTACAAATTAATCAAAAACTTTTGCCGACAGTGCAAAGTGACTATCGTGGAAAAGACAACTAGAATAGTAATGAATCCATAGCTAATCTGCAAAAAGCACAAGGCAGAGTTAGCAACAAAAGTACATATTCCATCACTCTTTTTATTGTCTTCTGGAAGTGTCAATGTATCAGTCAGCAGAGAATCAGCCTGACACAAGGCAGTTCTCTTTACTATTAAATTGGAATCAATGGCCAACCAAGACAAACAGTTTTAAAGAAACACCCAATATGCACATTGCAGCTACATGTGCATGACACTGCATGTCATTATGAACCATAATGACACCGCAAAATAGTATCTCCTCATACAAACAGTTCAATTCACCCCAACACAAGTCATAATTTCATAATGTCAAAAGGTTCTGAAGGTAAACCTATTTCACTGCTCTCTCCAACATATCATTATTTAGAACATAGGATTTAACCTCCTATGCAAATAAAAGTACACAATAAAATACAAGAAAGGGCTATACTGGTGCAAAAAGGAGAACCAGATAATGAAGTGCAATAAAAACAATATTCCAACTTATTATGTACTCTATGCAGTACAAAATGCAGACAGCAACTGGTTGCCAATCGATAATCCAATTTAACAGTAAAAACAGCTGTCTTACTTATGGTACTCTTGTTGGCACTTTTCCCACACAACTAATGCATGTTCTTAGCTTCAGTTGAAAATTGATCTGAAAAACACCATATTAAAAGTTGCGCATCAATTTTATTCTTTTCATACAATCTGCAATAGTGCATAAAATCTTAACCGACAATATTACAAAAAACAGAGCAATATTTAAGGTAAACTTTTTATTAAGTTGATATAAACATGTTTTTCAAGACTAAGGTTTTTTAAGACCCCAACAATTTCACTTATTGCAATAAGCACTAATACAAGACCTTGCCATAAAGCAATACACACTGGCAAAATATCTAGCACAGGTAGCTGTATTTTGTCACGACAAAGATAGCGCATGAATGATGAGGACAAGGAAGGAAGATGACCAGGTGATAACTAAACTGGTACCCAGCTGCACACTAGCAGCTGTAACAACACATACACAAGGTGCATGAAGAGCCAAAAGACACATACAGAAAGTAAGAGACGTGAGAAGGCTTCTTCTACTCATCACAAGTCACCCTGTAAGAGCAGATTGACTACCAGCTGTAATTTACTCTCAGTAAATGCATTAAGTTAACTAGGTGCCACATTTACATGTAACTCATATAAACTTCTTGTGATTTTTCTTGTTCTGATTTTTAACTTAGCAAGCATGACTGACTAACATAAAGCCTTCCTATGGCTTGGCACATACAGAAAAAAAGGGTTTCTATGGACACACGAGGTTACAGAAGGTTGACGACACAAAAAACTAATTTTAAATTCTTGTGTCTGTGATTATCTACTACCAGCAGTTTTTTGTACAATAAAACATCCACATAATGCACAGTAGGCAGCCAAGTGTGAATATCTGTTTTTTTTATTTCTACCTTTCCCTGGTGTCCCTTAAGGTAACATTGGTGTGAAGGCTTGTCTACTCAACGTATGTGTTCCCACACAACAGGAGCAGATGATAAGCCACATTAATGGTGCATGAAATAAAACATTTTCTGTGATGAACTTTCCACTGCCTCTCCTATCTAGAGTGACTTTTTACTTTGTTGTGTATTCTAGAAAATATGCTATGCAGTTCATTTGATGCCGAAAGCAACTCTCACACGATAGGGGGATGTCGCATTTTTTTCTAATTGTATGGAAACGTTTGAATATACGGCTTGGTATTTTTATCCTTTCGTCGACCTTTAAATTTAGCCACTTTGCTACGTTTTGCAGGTGCAGACAGACCATTGCACCAATGCTAAATTAAGAAAACACCAGAGCAAGGTAGAAAGAAAGAACAGATATTCATAATTTTGGGTGCCCACTGTGCAATGGGTGGATATTTTTCGATGTACGACAAAACGACTTGGTAGATAACATAACATGAAACAAAGAAAATTGAACTCGAAGCCTGTGATATTAGTAACTAGGAAAGTTATGTGTAAATTAACTTTCGTGAATCTCAGTGACGAAGAAACAGTTTTTAGAATTTGCGTCGATGCAACCTACATCCCTCATGCTTACAAAGGAAAAAAAAGCAAGATCACAAGAATTTCACATTTGCAACATTAAAATAAGACACCTCACATAACTGATTTATGTATTTACTCAGGATAAATTACATCTGGCGAATATTCTGCTCTTAAAAGATGACACACAACGAGTAAAAGCGTTGGGTGGCCATTCTCTGTGCATTTAGAACATGCACATTGTATGGTAAGCTGCGGTGGATGTAGCTGGGCACAGTTGTGAATCAACGCCAATCCTGTTATGGTCCTACACTGTCATTGTTTAATTTACAATTAACAAATAGCCTAACTATTGGTCTATCAGCAGTATTTTAAACAAGTCATGCTCACAGATTCCACTGCACAGTGCTAAGATAAGGAGGCGAGTACATTATTTCAGATTTCAAGAAACAGCTGTGTGGCAGAACAACTGCATAAGACAAAAATTTACGAATGACTAGTACCTTTATAATTAAATACATGTACTAGCTCTTTCTTCAATGAATATTTCTATCACCAAGAATCACAGGCTGAAAAAATTAGCAAATATTTACAAAACTAACAAGAGATTACAAGTGCGCAATAATTGCGAATGTCTTCCTAACCCTTTCAGACGCCGATGAATTCTGTTGACTGAAAACTTATTTTATCGCATTCCTTGCATATTCAGAATCATAAAAAGCATACAGTTTCATAATAGATCAAGAAAATTTCATTCTTTAGCGAGTTTTGTCAAGTGTACAGAACATGAACTTCATGCAAAAACTCCCTACAGGAACATTACATATGAGAATATCAACTATTCATGTCTAGCAGGCTTGAAAAGCACCCATCCAGGCACTTGAAAACTATGCGTGTGCAACACACTGTGAAAAAGTATGAAAGGAGCACACCCACTACATAAACGACATACTCGCACCGTGCAAGTCCACGCAACCATTCTATTTTCCCACTCGTTTTACTCAAGATTTGAACCCGTTATTCAAACTGTCAACACGATTCCAATAAAAAGTTTCAAGATGTATGCGACGCATTTTAAGTACCATTACTTTCATCAATGCTAGCCGTT